>NC_068358.1:83523372-83823372 GCF_020536995.1 Dreissena polymorpha
AACCTAGTATCCCCACCTAGCACTCAAATAGAGTTCTAGACCATAGTATCCAACCTAGCACTCAAAAAGAGTACTAAACCGTAGTATCCAATCCTAGCACTCAGAGTACTAAACCGTAGTATCCAATCCTAGCACTCAAATATAGTACTAAACCTAGTATCCCCACCTAGCACTCAAATAGAGTTCTAGACCGTAGTATCCAATCCTAGCACTCGAAAAGAGTACTAAACCGTAGTATCCAATCCTAGCACTCAGAGTACTAAACCGTAGTATCCAATCCTAGCACTCAAATATAGCACTAAACCGTAGTATCCAATCCTGACACTCAAATATGATACTTAACCGTAGTATCCCCACCTATCACTCAAATAGAGTACTAAACCGTAGTATCCACACCTAACACTCAAATAGAGTACTAAACCGTAGTATCCAATCCTAGCACTCAGAGTACTAAACTGTAGTATCTGATTCTAGCACTCAAATAGAGTACTAAACTGTAGTATCCAAGCCTAGCACTCAGAGTACTAAACTGTAGTATCTGATCCTAGCACTCAAATAGAGCACTTAACCGTAGTATCCAATACTAGCACTCAGAGTACTAAACCGTAGTATCTGATCCTAGCACTCAAATAGAGTTCTAAAACGAAGTATCCAATCCTAGCACTCAAATAGAGTACTTAACAATAGTGTCTAATCATAGCACTCAAATAGAGTTCTTGATCGTATTATCCAATCCTAGCACTCAAATAGAGTACTACAGTGGAAACCCTCTAAACCAGATCCTCTCTATACCGGAATCCTCTCTAAACCGTACAAATTGTCCGGTCCCATTTTTTCCCTATAAAACCATGCATAAAATATCTCCTCAAGACCGGAATCCCCTCAATTCCAAATACCGGTCATTCTTTGTATCAAAATTGGGTAATTCAATACGTAATTGTACCTCTCTAAACAGCTCAGGGCTGGTTTATTACACCTAAGACCTAGTGTCAAAAAGTTGTGAATAGCGGATTAAAGACGCGTGAAATTAATAAAGGTGGTCGAAAAATTTGCAAACTGTAAAAATCACAAAACAATTTAATTTAAAGATCCTTGTCCTGTGATGTACATATCGCTCAATAGATGTGATAATACTGATTAAAATTACTGATAACAAACATAGAGTTCTTTAGTGTGTTTTGTTTTTGATATAGGAAGCCGTGCTAAATTTTAATAATCTTTATGCTATTTAATTTTGTGTTATTTATAACAATTGCTAATTTAGTGTCATATAAAATGGTGATTTGCAGAGTTCTTGAAGCAGTTGCATTTAGATATTAATTTAGATTTTCAAATTGGTAATTAAGATAACTAACACTCGGCGTACATGTTTTTCAGTGTGAAAAGGAACTAAATTCACCTAACACATGCATGCATGTATAAAATTGTTTGTTTTTCAGGGTGCACTGTTTGATCTATGTTGTGACTGATATTGCTTTCGAATCAACCTATTAAGCGACGCGTTTTTCTAATGAGATGCAATATGAATGTGTTATATATATAAATAAACTATGATTTAAAAAAAAAAAAATTATGTGCATGGTCAAGAACAAAGTTATATTATAAAACAGTAGTAATGTCAAACATATAATACATGGTATGCTAGTATTTACAGTTTTTTTTAAATTGTTAGTGATATATGCTTTTTTAATATAGTAATAAGAATAATAGATGAGTTGCATAAGGTGGGGTAGAAGACAGCTGGACTGGGTTATGACATTTTGATGTGTTTCCATTTTTGTTCAAAAACATGAAGTGTATCGTTGTTGAGGGCTATTTCTTTTTTAATTTGGATCTTTAGCTTTAAATAGTTTATAAAACAGTTCAAAGTGGGTGTTTTTTGTGGGTTTTTTTCATGATGAATATGAAATATTTCATTAGTATAATAATGTAGATCACAGTGTTATTAATTTCTGGTATTTTGAAGGTATTAACACCGAAATTAATATTTAAGAGTGACAGTTTAACTTTTATTTGTTGTTTCTCAAGAAATGTTGTCAGTTGGTTCCATAAAGTTTGAATATGTTTACACTCCCAGAAAAAGTGTTCTATTGTTTCAATTTGTTCGCAACATATATCACATAAATTTGTGTTGGATAGGTTGCACTTAAAAAGATATTTATTTGTTGCTATTGTTCTATGGATGTATTTATATTGAAAATTTCTCAGTGTGCTATCGATAGTTGCTTTATATGGCATGATAAATATGTCTTTCCAATTAAATTCATGTTCTCAAAAAAGGCTTTGCCATTTATTTTGAGTTTTGGAGTTTTCTACAGGGTTTATTAATTTGTAACATGTAAAATATTTTGTTTGTTTTCTTTTTTCTTGTAAGTATGTTTTCTACGAATGTTGTTTGAGAGCATGGTGATTTATTCGTATTCGTTATAGATTTAATATGCATGGGTATGTTTTTGATTAATGCATAGTACATCAGGAAATTACTTGAAGGTATTCTGTACATGTAGCATATATTATCAAAAGAATAGAAGTCTTTAATTCTGTAATCATATTATTGGTCAACATATTTAATGTTTTGTTCAAACCAATGTTAATAGAAAAAAGTCTTACTGTTTGAAGTTATGTCTTTATTCTTCCATAAAATGATTTTACTATTGGTTTGGATTTCTAGATTATGAGTAACATTACTCCATCCTGATAGAACATTAGATAGAAAAATGTTTTCGTTTTTAATTTCATGTAAGATATTATTGCTGATGTTACATTCAAAAAGTATGAAAATTTGCACTCTAATAGAGCATTCATTTATAAAAACTCAATCATAATACTTAACTACATTATTCAGACATAGCGCTCAAAAAGAGCAAACATTTAAGAACTGAAAATAAGTAATAAACTACAAAATTCAATCATTGTATTCAATCATTGCATGCAAGAACTGCGTTCAACCTAAGTACTTAATCAGTACAAAACTGCACATTTCAAGCATAGACCTCAAAAATGTTGCTCAATTATAATGTTCAATCACAGAACTCAACCATATCATTGAAAGCAATTTCAGCAAACACATTTAAACCTTAATCTGGGACAACAGTGATTAATAAATGTGAGAAATCAAGGTAAGCCTGTGCAGTCCACACAGACTAATCAGCGACAACACTTTTAGCTTGTACGTTTTTTTTGTTTAAAGTATTTTTTCAACAAAAATCCAGAAAAGGCGGCAACAAAAACTAGAATAGGCGGCACAAAAATTAAAAAAAGGCGGCAAAAAATTCCAGAAAAGGCAGAAAGTGTCATCCCTGATTAGCCTAAGCAAAAAGCATAGACTAAAAATGGACAACACTTTACACACATGCATTAAATCATGTTCGCATTATTGCTTTATCGTTTTTGACGAATTATATATGCTTAAGTTGCAAATAATCTACTAACTGTTAAAGCCCTGTTTTTCCAGAGCAAGGCTCATTTATATTCAATAAGAAAGCTATGCCTTACATGGGTCCTTGTACGAGATTGCACATACAATGAAAGCTATGCCTTACATGGGTCCTTGTACGAGATTGCACATACAATGAAAGCTATGCCTTACATGGGTCCTTGTACGAGATTGCACATACAATGAAAGCTATGCCTTACATTGGTCTTTGTACGAGATTGCACATACAATGAAAGCTATGCCTTACATGGGTCCTTGTACGAGATTGCACATAGCTATGCCTTACATGGGTCCTTGTACGAGATTGCACATACAATGAAAGCTATGCCTTACATGGGTCCTTGTACGAGATTGCACATACAATGAAAGCTATGCCTTACATGGGTCCTTGTACGAGATTGCACATACAATGAAAGCTATGCCTTACATGGGTCCTTGTACGAGATTGCACATAGCTATGCCTAACATGGGTCCTTGTACGAGATTGCACATACAATGAAAGCTATGCCTTACATGGGTCCTTGTACGAGATTGCACATAGCTATGCCTTACATGGGTCCTTGTAGGAGATTGCACATACAATGAAAGCTATGCCTTACATGCGTCCTTGTACAAGATTGCACATACAATGAAAGCTATGCCTTACATGGGTCCTTGTACGAGATTGCACATACAATGAAAGCTATGCCTTACATGGGTCCTTGTACGAGATTGCACATACAATGAAAGCTATGCCTTACATGGGTCCTTGTACAAGATTGCACATACAATGAAAGCTATGCCTTACATGGGTCCTTGTACGAGATTGCACATACAATGAAAGCTATGCCTTACATGGGTCCTTGTACGAGATTGCACATACAATGAAAGCTATGCCTTACATGGGTCCTTGTACGAGATTGCACATAGCTATGCCTTACATGGGTCCTTGTACGAGATTGCACATACTATGAAAGCTATGCCTTACATGGGTCCTTGTACGAGATTGCACATACAATGAAAGCTATGCCTTACATGGGTCCTTGTACCAGATTGCACATAGCTATGCCTTACATGGGTCCTTGTACGAGATTGCACATACAACAATGAAAGCTATGCCTTACATGGGTCCTTGTACGAGATTGCACATACAATGAAAGCTATGCCTTACATGGGTCCTTGTACGAGATTGCACATACAATGGTGAGTATGGGGTCTAGGCACTTGAGCACAATGGAGTGTAGGACCATCTTGCCCAGGTGAGGCTCCACTGGGAGGTCTGCAAGGTGGCGCCCTAGCTCTGTCAGCTCCTGACCACCATCCAGGGCATCCATGAGCTGAAACCATAGCAACACAGGATTGTCACCATAGCAACACAGAACTGTAAACATAGGAACACAGAGCTGTAACCATAGCAACACAGAGCTGTAGCTATATCAACGTAGAGCTGTAACTAAGCAACACATAGCTGTAATTGTAGCAACACAGAGCTGTAACTATAGCAACAGAGCTGTAACTGTAGCAACACAGAGTTGTAACTATAGCAACACAGAGCTGTAACTGTAGCAACACAGAGCTGTAACTATAGCAACACAGAGCTGTAACTGTAGCAACACAGAGCTGTAACTGTAGCAACACAGCTGTAACTATAGCAAAACAGAGCTTTAACTGTAGCAACACAGAGCTGTAACTATAGCAACACAGAGCTGTAACCATAGCAACACAGAGCTGTAGGTAAAGCAATACAGAGCTGTAACCATAGAAATACTGTGCTGTAGCCAGCTGTCTATCGTCTAGATGAGGACAAACCCCCACTGTCTTGTACATAATTGAAACCAACATTTCACCAAATCATTTTTTTATAGAAAATTCTGTATTTTAATCAATGAATAACACCAAATATTGAACCTCTGACAATTGCAGTTTCAAAGATTGCTTAAGTTTTTTTCTAAATAAGTTGTCTATATAAACCACTTGAACCCTGAGTCGTGGCCAGTTTTGAACCAAAGCATGTGATTTAAACTAAGCTGATAACCACTTTAAAATGTGATAACAAAATTCTGAGCCTTGCAGTTTAAGATTTTAAAAATGCTCTCTATATTAATATGAGCAAAACAAGTAACTCCTAGGGTGGTGCCAATTTTGTACCCAAGGGGATGATTTTGACAAACTTGTTAGAGGCCCTTTGTACAATGTTACTCACCAAATATTAAACCCCTGACCCTAGAGGTTCCTGAGAATTACATTTTAAAAGTTATTTACAATACAAGTGTATATAACCTTGTGGGCATTATTTGAAAAAAAATAATAGGGACCACAATACATTGTTACATACCAAATAGCAAACCTCTCAGCCTTGCATTTTCACTATAAACATATAAGATAAACAAGTATCCCCAGGGCGGGGCCAATTTTTACTCCAAAGGCAGGATTTTAACAAACTGTGTAAAGGATGTAACACACCAAATATTAAAGCCCTGATCCTTTCATACAAGAACATTTTAACAGTAATTCACTTCAAGTCTTTAGAAATCATGTTACCCCTAGGGCATGGCAAGTTGTGACCCCACGGGCATGATTTGAACAATCTTTGTAAAGCACCATATGGCTAACAAAGAGCAATATGTGCTCAGATGAGCTAAAACAGCCTTTGCTTAAATAACCATCAACAGTGCTTCTTTGTGTATACACACACTGTGTCACCATTAACAGTATCCTCTGGATGTCAAAGACTATTGTACCTTGAGTATGTTGAGAGCTGCCCTAGTGACCAGGTATGGCGGTGGTTCAGGGGCCCGCGACAGGAAGTCCTCAATGTTCTCATTGGCAGGGGCCAGCAGCTTGGTCTGTAGACACAGCTCCTGGGGCAGGGGGGAAATACCTCATGGGTCAAATCATGTACATGTATAAGGGGCGCATGTAAATGTCAAATGATCAATGACATAAACTATATGCAACTTATTAAAAGTGTTATCAAATATAATGATCTGCAAAATCTTAAATGTTATAAACTAACAGTTCAAAGAACAGACATTTGTTCATAGACAAATAATGACGCTGTAATTTTGTTTATTTAATTTAAAACAATCAAGCACAGGCAATTGTTCAGTAATAATTAAAGACAAGAAACCGTCGGAGACGGGTGATGCTCCCCAAAGTGTTTTTTGTCACAATATTGCACTATATATTCAGATAAAAGGAAACGTCTTGAGGGCACAGTAGTTGGGGGGACAATAATTTTTTTATAGAAAATTTCAAAGGGCCATAACTCTGTGAAAAATCATCCGACCAGAACCCGCTGATGATATGCACATCTCCTCTTGGTAGTGAAGCTTCCCATAAAGTTTCATTGAATTCCGGTCATTAGTTGCTGAGAAATAGCCCGGACAAAAATTGTGCATGGACGGACAGACAGACGCACAGACACATGCACGGACAGACGAAGCGGCGACTATATGCTCCCCCCCAAAAAAATTTGGGGGGAGCATAAACATGCAATGCACTGCCAAAGTATAAAATCATAAAGCCTCGACAAGTGAACTAAATGTTGTACCTGTAGCGGACACCTGAGGATTTCTGCAGTGGGATAGTCACACATGTGACTGTAGCGAACACGACTGAACATGTGATAACACACCCCTGGTCGGCAACGACCCGCTCTGCAAGGAAAATAAGGTGTTTATATGCTTGAATATGGAAGAGGACTCAAATAATGTCCCAGCACTTGTACTTCATGATATTACTAATACATTTACCAGACATGTTTTGATTATGTGGATATACCCAGTGATATACCAATATGAAGCTATTTTTTAAGTACTTCTACTAATTGTGAACTAAGACCTTAAATATTTTTAAAGTATCATTCCATAGGATCACATTCTGCTAACCCTTGAATATCAATCAATAAAGCTTTTTTGACATTGAGATCTGAACAGTTTCATAACAGAGGTAACAGAGTTCATTAAGAGTATGAACTTATAGTAATGTTTTCTTCATAAATATGAGTCAGGTTCTGAGAAAACTGGGCATAATGCATGTGCGTAAAGTGTCGTCCCAGATTAGCCTGTGCAGTCCGCACAGGCTAATCAGGGACAACACTTTCAGCTTAAACTAGATTTTCGGCAAAAAGGAACTTCCTTTAAACGAAAAATACCATTAAAGCGGAAAGTGTCGTCCCTGACACTACGCACATGCATTTTGCCCAATTTTCACAGAACAAGACACATATATTCCATAAAATACTGTGACTTGGAGGTCTAGGCTACGATGTCGCAGAAGTTATTGACACGTGTATGACAATACACAGGGTCGAGTGTGTACACAGGTAATCTCGTTATTGATTTTTCCTGCTTAATGGCCCCGATTTACAGGTGTTTCGCATTCGCCAGAAAACTAATAGAGGCAAATTTATTTTTGATGCAGGCGGATAAAATAATCACCATTTTTTCTAGACAATTTTAAGAAATAATATCCAGTTGGATTAAATAATCGCCATTGGCGATAATGTCTGGCAGCAGCGTGCGCACTGGACTCCTATTGTGATACAATGTTACTGTATTGTGATATCATGGTGTGCTGATTGCAACCCACCATGCCAAAGACATCAGACCCTGGACATTTTCAATAAAAATTGCTGAAGTCTGATATGATTTTCAAAACTGACATTCCTTGTGGTCAGTAAAAATCAAGGTGGACAAATAAAAGTGTTGGTAAGATAGGAAAAACAAACTAACTTATTCCATTATTTTTGCTCCAATATGTCAAATTACAATAAAACAGAATGAGTTGTCACCAATAGCCAAGGCCATTTGCAATCTAATGGTGATGTGATACAGAATAAGGATTTGTGATTGGTCGCTAAGATCACATAACGGGAAATGTTTCCAGCATTTTAACTAACGTACATTGAAAGTAGGGAACCATGCAACCTTTCCTCTTTCCTTGAACTTGTTAACATTTAAAGCAAAAGATACGATTTCAAAGAAACAAAATGATAGTTCTTTTGTGATATTCATCAAAAAAAAATTATTGAAGTACTGTTGTTAAATTACCTCACATATTGTTATTACGATTTAAGGGAACTATGCAACCTTCCCTCTTTCCCTGAACTTGTCAACATCTAAAGCGAACAATACAATTTCAAAGGAATATAACACTTAGTTCTTTTGGAATATTCAGCAAAATAATATTTAAGTACTGTTGTTAAACTACGTCAAATATTGTTATTGAATATTCAATATACATTTTCATTTTGTTATCATTATTACTGCTTAACCATTTGCATTGTGTACTTGAGATTTATAGACTTTAAACCAGTATTTCCTTGTATTTGATAAAAAAAAGTCTGATAAAAGCTAATGAGGTCATCTTAAATTAAGAAGTAACAAGATGTGTTTGTGAAACACTATGTCCCCCCATATATTTGACCTTGAAGGATGACCTTGACCTTTCACCACTCAAAATGTGCAGAGATACACATGCATGCCAAATATGAAGTTGCTATCTTCAATACTGCAAAAGTTATTGCAAATGTTAAAGTTTGAAGAAAACAAACCAACAAACCAAACCAACAAACAGACAGGGCAAAAACAATATGTCCCCAGTATAGATTGGGGGAAATAAAAAACTACAGGACCTCAGATCCTATGGATTTGTGTTGTCTTTCACATGGATTGGCTGATGGCATATCAGGACAGCCCTATATGTAACTGTCTCACCTGCCCTTCCTTTGAGCTGTGCTGGCTTTGGAGATCCAGTTACTTTTCAGCATGGTCACTTGCAGGAGTGAATCAAACGTTTTCTGAAATATGCAACTAGTCATTGACTCTTACATGATACTTTCAGATATTCCTAAAAACAAAGAACAGAAATTTCATTAAAAATTGAATAATGCAACTGACATTTTTTTAATTTTTGCATCAAACTTCAAATCATTGTGAACTCACAAATAACAAGAGCACCGCATAACGGGTGCCACGCTCGGCTGCGGTGCACTTCTTAATAAATGAAAGCTTGTCAATTTTTTTTTTTTTTAGAGGTCACAGTGACCTTGACCTTTGACCTAGTGACCCAAAAATGGGTGTGGCATGTAGAACTCATCAAGGTGCAGCTACATGTGAAGTTTCAAAGTTGTAGGTTGAAGCACTTTGATTTAAGAGCCAATGTTCAAAACCTTAACAAAATGTAAAGGTTTTAGCACAACACGGATGGCGGACGTCGGACAACGAGCTGGCTATGACAATACCTCGGGTTTTCTCCAAAAACAGCCGAGCTAAAAATAACAAATAAACAATTACTTTCCAATTAAACATAAACAAATAGTCCTATCAAATAGGACATTAAATGATACTAGAATTCTACTTAAAATTTGACAATATATATATATAAACCTACATACCAACAAGAGCTATCAGAGGACAGCGCCCTTGACAATTCGAGTGCTTGACAGTATAACGTAAGCCATCATGGGGAAATTGTTCAAATTATTCAATAAGGTCAAGGTAATAGTTCAGGTATATTTTCCACAATATATTGAACATTTGTAAAGACATAAAACAAACTAATAAGATTTTATTTCAAGTTTTATAGCAATAGCTTGGGTGGGAAGTTTGGACGGTCCTTCAAAAATAAAGTAAATAAATAATTGTTTTTGTTTTTTTAACCATGTTTCATAGAAAACAATATTCTTTTAGGGTTGGGTAGGGGGGTTGAGAGGGGGGTCTAATGTGGGGTGTGGTCATTTATTTAGACAATCTTTCAAAAATAAAAAAAGGAAAAAAAATAAAAATGTGTGGGGGGGGGGGGTGAGAGGGGGTATAATGTGGGGTGTGGTCATTTATTAGACAATCTTTGAAAAATAAAAAATAAATGGGGGGGGGGGGCAGGGATTCTGGGTTGGGGCGTGGGGTATTGTTTGGGTGGAATACATTGTGGTATTCAGGTAAGTGTTGTTTTGTCAAAGTATTAATAAAATCTGATCATAAATAAAGAAGTTATGGCAATTTAACTAAAATTTATTCTTTTGATCTTGAGAGTCAAGGTCATTCAAAGGTCAAGGTCAAATTAAACTTGCCAGGTACAGTACCCTCATGATAGTAAGAAAATATTTGAAGTTTGAAAGCAATAGCTTTGATACTTTAGAAGTCAAGTGGATCTAAACACAAAATTAAAAAAAATATTCAGTTACTAAGACAAAAAAGGGCCACAATTCTTACAAAATCCTTGATACAGTTGTCTTCTCTTGTTTATAGATTGGGGTCATGTTGGTTAAGAAGTTTGCAAAATATGAAAGCAATATGTCAAGGGACATTGAGAATATTTGAGGTGGTACACAAACTTTAACATAGATTTATCAATAATATGCATATTCTTAATGGAAAAAAGGCCATAATTCTTACAAAATGCTTGATGCAGTTGTCTGCTCTTGTTAATAGGTTGGGGTCATGTTGGTAAAGAAGTATGCAAAATATTAAAGCAATATGTCAAGGGACATAGGAAATATTTGGGGTGGTACGAAAACTTAAACATTTGCATGCTCACGCTAACGCCCACGCTAACGCTCACGCCGGGGCGAGTAGGATAGCTTGACTATTATATATTTCATATATAATAGTCGAGCTTAAAATGTGCATTAATAATGTTCAACTTAGAAATATAACACAAAACAAATATATTTCACAGACAGGATGTATTAACAAATATGTGTTTAGTCCAAATTTTACTCAAATAAATAGGTGCCATAAATCCAGAATCAATTTTATACAAGTGCTTACTTCTTTTACTTTTCCAGAGTTGATGACATACACAACATCATTGATAGTTATACTGGTCTCTGCAATGTTTGTAGCCAAAATCTGAAAAAGAAAGTGATCAATCTGTAGCTACTCCATTTGTAAAAGTTAAGATTGTGCAATTAACTACTCCATGCAGTTGTTTTTATGAATGATATCAATGAGGTTTATCAATGAATAACTAGATCATTAAAGTGGCAGAGACTCTCATATGGACAGTGAGTAGGAAGGCAGGGGGAGCATTGTAAGAAGCAGCTACATTATAATGGCACAAATTTGCAGCATCACTTAACATCACTGTGGTTCAATTCTGGAAAATTGTTATTTATAAGCAAACAAGCAAATTTGTTGAATTGATATCCCCTGCCAATATACTTCTGGACACAAAACTTTTCTGAAAACACATATGCATCATCCTCTTATCCATATATATACTCATACCAAGTTTCAATGAAATCCGCCAAAGCACTTCCAAGATATGGCTCCGGACACAAAAAAGATACAAAGGGCCATAACTTTGTAATTAACAGATGGTTTACAATGCCATTTGGCGTGCATCATCCTATTATCCATATACATACTCAGACCAAGTTTCAATGAAATCCGCCGAAGCACTTCAAGATATGGCTCTGGACACAAAAGTGCCGGGCGGAAAGACGGATGGACGGAAGGACGGATAGACGGACGGACAACGCCAAAACAATATCCCTCCGGCTACGACGGGGGATAATAAACAATGTTGATTATTTAACTATTTCTTTATCTTTTTTTTTTTTAACTCAGACAATTAACATCTAGAGTTGTAGAGCAAGCACTGCAGTGAAGACACTTTTTCTTTTTAAAATCTCTGACTGACAACACAACAATATAATTAAGCCACATATTGGAAAATTGATTCTTATGACACATGCAGCCAGCATAGCTTCAGAGCAGCCTGCATATATGCGCACTGCTACATGGAGGTACCCTGTCTGCTAATGAGACCCTGCATATATACGCACTGCTACATGGTGGTTCCCTGTCTGCTAATGAGACCCTGCATATATGCGCACTGCTACATGGAGGTACCCTGTCTGCTAATGAGACCCTGCATATATGCGCACTGCTACATGGAGGTACCCTGTCTGCTAATGAGACCCTGCATATATGCGCACTGCTACATGGAGGTACCCTGTCTGCTAATGAGACCCTGCATATATACGCACTGCTACATGGTGGTACCCTGTCTGCTAATACGACCACAAAACCTTGCATGTCTTTATAGCACACACAGCAGCTCCTGACCAGACTACCAGACTGCTGGTCTGGATGCTATTAGTATATGGCATAAGACCCATTTTCCCATGACGTACAATCTTCCTGACTCCATGTTCTGCTGGCCTGAACACCTTCCTCTGGTCACTGGTCTGCATGGCCGAGTGCAGGCAGTACAGGCTGTACCTGGAGAAATACACGGGGCTTATTATCTAAACTAGAGCTTTGTCACTCCCTTTATGAAGGCGCTATGAGAAACTGTAATCAAAGTGAGAAAATCTATTATTAGCCTTGGTGACCTTGACCCCAGTGACCTAAAACCTCTTCAAAAGATAGAGGTCCATGCAAGGTACCTACATGCCAAATATGTAAGAGATCTGTAAAATATTGAAGGCGCTATGAGAAACTGTAACAAAAGTGTGACAGAAGGAAGGACAAACTGGCAACTATATGCTTCCCAAAAATTTTCGGAGAGCATACAAACTGTGAAGGGCCATAATTCAGCCAAAAATTGTTAACGCCATAGTTCCTCTCTGTATCATCTACACATTAACACATTAAACTATAAAAGTTTGAGCAAGATCCAACCAGCAGTTAACGAGGAGTTGAAAACAGGAAATCTGGTTCTATATATTATTTAGTGGTAAGAAACAGGAAAAGGGCAATAATTCTTCCCATTCCCATTGAAGCCAATATTGCTTTTGATTAGGATCATCAACTTCTATTAAAGCCATTCAATTGCAAAGTTTAAGCAAGATCCACCCAGTAGTTAGAGAGCAGGTCAACACATAAACTTTAGGGGACTATGTATTATATAGTGGAAACTCACACTGAGGGCAATAATTCTTCCAAAACTTGTGACAGCAAAAATTGAGTGAGATCCATCTAATCTAAAGAAATATTCAATACTCAACTTGAGGAAAAGGCCATCCCATTTTAGGTCTCAATTCAATACTCGACTTGAGGAAAAGGCCATCCCATTTTAGGTCTCAATTCAATACTCGACTTGAGGAAAAGGCCATCCCATTTTAGGTCTCAATTTCAGTTACCTACACACAAAGTTAAATACAATAACTCCAAACTGAAGTTATAATGTAGAAACCATTGTCTGTTTTTTAGTAACAGTAGCATTGGCCTTGACCTAAAATCTCCCGAATTCAATTCTAATCTAGGCCTTCATTCAAGCTTACTACATTTAAAATTGTATCAAGATGGAACAATGAAAACTATAGTTATTTAACGAAAACAACTTATTAAGAGTGCACACACCATTAACTAGAGGATAAGTGTGATTAATAACAGGGCCATAAATCAGAAGGGCATCATGCCATTTGGCTCAAACTTGTTGAAGATTATTTTAAATATATACATTATGATTCCCTCACAGTTTCATGCTGATCTGATGTTTACTTTTAGAGTTATCGAGAGAACCTGACTGAGCTGACTGAAGTTTACCACTATCAGCTTCAAAACTTTAAAACCATACATACTGTAGTGTAGTGAGATGAAACAATAACGTAACACAACGCGACCAAGTTTTTATTGAGATTTATTTTGCTGTTGAACACAACCCTTTCCAAAGTCCACAAAATATTTTATACAAGAAGATACATGTGAGACCCTAAACGAGCATTATCCGCGACAACAAGTACATGTGAATCCTATATCTTAGGCTGTCTATCATGTATTGACTAAGTAATTGTATTGACTAACTTATTTAATACAAGAAGGACTAGTTATTTATCAATGAAACACCAGATGGTAGGTCAAATACATGGTGAAATGGGTCATTTAAACAGGAAGAGTTCAGCAACTAAAACATGAAGTGTAAACAAGAAATGACATTTAAGTCTGGGGCTTGACATTTCAATGTAACTATTAGCAAAATTGTCTGAATAAATAAATTTATCAATTGAGCATTATGCCACTTCATTAATCTGTTGTTTTTGAAAAAAAAGTATTTTCTCAAATTTTTAATAAATTAGGCTACTATGTTACAATACCTAACATTGGCGATGGAATCATCATCTTCAATACGTGACCTCAATGACACTATCTCATCATATCCCGGTAGAAATATCAGCACAGCGCCTGTAAAACATATACAATAACAATATACCAAATATATGTCTCAATGTGGAGCACTAATGCACAATATGCTGCTTTCAATAAAAGCATATGCCCCAAGTTGAAGTTTTATCAGAATTAAATTGTCTGTTCATTTTAAAAAGTCTGAAAGGAGGTCATTATCAAGGTCAAAATGAGGTCAGGTGATGTGGTTGTGTTGAACGTGTTTGTTGGAACATTCATGCTAATATCAAAGCTTTGCAGAAAACAGTATTGATGTTACAAATAACATGTCATTTAGAATTAACCAAGAATTCTTAATTTATGAGGTCCCAAAGTAGGTCAATGTTAAGGTTAAAATGAGGTCAGGGGGTGTCCAACCGCCTATGTAGTATTTTCAAACTGACAACACCAAAATGTAATGAACGTGTTCCTACCCTCAGGTTTGGTGGTAACGATCATCCTCAACAGAGCCACAATAAGGTCCATGTCGACCTTGTCATCGTTCCAGCAGTGCTGATAGGTCGTGAGCAGCTCTTTCTGCTCCTCTGACATGCCTTGTCCCTCCTCCTCCTCCTCTAATGGGTCACCTTGGTTACCCCGGTCAGTCTTACTCACCAGCCTTATAGGGGCAGAAATGGAAATAGTAAATATATCATCTGTAAATAGAGATCGGAATTTGGTCAGCTCACAAATAATCATTTAAAAACTCAATACATATGCTATTGCTTGCCTGTTTGATTGATGAAGAGAGCTCCTGGCAAGATCCATTCATCAATGCATCAAATGTAAATTTATCATAACATTTTCAACCATAACAAATACATTTTAGATATTGCAAGTTTGGGAAATTGGTACTGTATATTAAATTATAAAGTCCTGGGGGCCGTTTCATCAAGAATTACGAATTTTTATACAATCGTAAATTATGTATCGAGATTAATGTAGTCGTTTACGATTTTACATAAACTCCGTTTCATCAACGAAATCGTAAATGCAACATACATAAAATACGACTACTTAAATATACGTATTTTGTAACCGAAAAAAATAGTGACACAGTCTGAAAAATTGCATGACGTAATTTTCGCGCGTTCTGTCAGCTTAGGAAAATATCACACAAAACATAACTCCTATAAAAATGTGGTCGATTAAGGTCTAATTATTTGGACTATCAAAAACAATGCTAGTTATAAATCGAAACAAAAACAAACACAGGAAAACGACGTGTAGACCGGTGTGGAAGGCTACCGATTGCTGTTTGGCCGACAGTCACACTCTCCTTCCGTTACTAAACGCAAAAAGAAGTTATTTCGGATGGAGACGGTTAAAATGTGAGTTGAGAACTTGTCGGTCATGAATGAAGACAGCTGAAATAATTCGCGTTCAGGATAAATCTGAACGCGAATTATTTCAGCCAAGTGTCTGCCTAAGCAAAAATCATCAAAAGACTCTAAGGCGGCAATTGATATTGACAAGAATGAAGATTATTTTTGCTTATTTTCTTTATCCATGAATAAAAAGGTATTGATAAGATTAATTGTTTTGTTCTTTCTATGCAAAAATGCGACTGTGGTGTAGATCAATTAACAGTTTAATAATATAATTTAATATAGACCAATCGGAATTCAGGCTGACAATAACAAGACATCATGGATTGAAAGTTTGTCATGTCAGCATTTTGTGTTCAATTATCAAATATTTTATTTCAATAAGGTATTAGATTCACATGACACAACATGTTTAGTAATTACAAATGTCATATCATTGAGAATGCTATTTGTTTGTTTATTATACAGAGGATATTTGTTGGATTCAGTGGATTATCGTTTTTAATTCACGAGTGATCAAAGACAATGATATTTTCACAAGTGGCGCAGCCACAAGTGAAAATATGTATTTTCTATGATCAGGAGTGAATTAAAATCAATATTCCACCGAATCCAACAAATTTTCTTTTTATTTTATGCTTTTTTCGCAGTTTATATACATTGTTAAAGAGTTTTACTTAAGAATGTCGTTGGAATTATGTTGTCATTTTGTCAAATAAATGAAGTCATTTCACAGTAAACAGTGAAAATTATCGATAATTCTCACTGATAATTTTCATTGTTTGAAACAGTGAAATTATCAGTTTTAATCCACCGATATTTCTCTATAAACCACCGGAAAGCATTAAATAAATATCATTGTCCACAATAATTTATTATAGTGTTGATTCATAAGATGTAAATAATCAACATTGATTTATATTGCTTTCTCTGCAAAACTGTGTTACATGTAAAGATCACAAATGCAGTTTTCATTTCTTTGTTTTTCCAGAAAACAAAATGGTATTACTGGCTGAAGGACCAAAATTGAATGGACAGAGAACACGGTTGTCAAAACTCAAACAGAAGTTGTGTCACTCAGCTACATTAAAACATAAAACTGAAGGCAGAAGCAACAAATAGTAATTTTTTTTTTTTCTATAGAATATAGTAAAGCAGACTGCTAATTATTTCCTACAATGAAAATGTAACAATTTATGTATTCAATTTTTAGCTGGGCTGTTTTCGGAGAAAACCCAATGTATTGTAATAGCCAGCGTGTCGTGTCGTCGGCGTCATGCTCAAACCTTAACATTTTGTCAATGTATTGAACTTTGGCCATAAAATCAAAGTGCTTCCACCTATAACTTTGAAACTTCATATGCAGCTCCACCTTGACGAGTTCTACACACCTCACCCATATTTGGGTCACTAGGTCTAAGAAGGTCACTGTGACCTTAAAATAATTCTGACAAGCTTTTATTCGTTAAAAAATGCACCCGCAGCCGAGCGTTCACACCTGTTATGCGGTGCTCTTGTTTTTCATTGTACTCTGTTTTATGGGGATAAAGTATTGCTGCATTTTTTCATTTAACTTTATTACCGGTAACTTATTTACCAGAGTATGAACTTGTGTGTAGAGCATTAGTGTCACACACAAATGTTGAGTTTAAGTTCAGAAAGCTAGGTTAATTTTGCAATACAAAAACCAACTTTCGGAAACAAAACCAGGTCATGTAGGCATGCTAACTTATTCTGACCATAGTGTCATATGTTGTGTATTTAATATTTAGTTCTGTTAAATGTATAAACTAGTAAATTTATCTGCTTGCAGCAACATGTGAAGAATGAAGCAACAGAGTAATAAAACTCGGGAGATGTTGATGGCGTCAAGGGAAAGATATGCCATTCAGAGGGACATAAGCAATAATCATGAGGAACTTGTTACTCTTTCCAAAAAATGAAATTTTAAATTGCTCAATTGTTTCTGGAACTTTTAATTGATTTTAAATGTGATGGTGTTCAGTGAGTCTATGAAACTTATTATTACACATACTATATGTAAGATATAAATTGTCATATGAATTATAATACCATGCCCAGTTAATATATTGTACTTCCTGATTAATAATAAATATTTGTGAATGTTCTTTGTGTTTTATTCATTGAAAACTAGTATTATAGCAACTGTTATCAAATACCATAAACATTATTATGATAAACATTTCAATAAAAATACAAAAAAATTGCACAGGTAAACAACATATTTTAACAGTAGATGACTAAATAATTGAACAGAGAATCATAAAGGGGTAAAGTTTAGTAAATACATTCGGAAACAATCTAATATACTGGAAAACTTCTATTTTTTTATGACAATAATATCCATATTTATAGACAGCACACTTATTATAATAAAGTACCGATACATTTACAAGCCCACTTTTTATGCCCCCCTTCAAAGGGTATATTGTTTTGCTTGGTCGGTCTGTCCACCAGATGGTTTCCGGATGATAGATAACTTAATCTACCTATCAAGTTTCATGATCCTAGGAATAAGCGTTCTTCAGTTATCATCCAGAAACCCTTTTACTATTTCGGGTCACCGTGAACTTGACCTTTGACCTAGTGATCCAAAATCAATAGGGGTAATCTGCGAGTCATGATCAATGTACATATGAAGTTTCATGATCCTAGCCCCAAGCGTTCTTGAGTTATCATCCGGAAACCACCTGGTGGACGGACCGACCGACAGACATGTGCAAAGCAATATACCCCCTCTTCTTCGAAGGGAGGCATAAAAAATAAGTTTAAGATTCGCAAACTTTTGTTATAGTTATGATATTTGTGAGGAAACAGTAATACTGAATATTTACCATGCTCTAAAATATCCATTTTATGCATCTTTTGACGATTTAAAAACTTGAAAATTTTAAAGCGTTGCATCTAACTGCTGCAACACTCGACAATTGAATAATTTGTAGAATTCTGTTGTTGTCGTTATATTTTGTGACACGATGAGGATTGCTTATATAAAGTGTAAAATACATCACTCATTGTATCAACATGGACGGACAAGTGGTCTTAGTGAGGCTTTTACTTCAGGGGTCAGTGGTTTGAGCCCTGTAGGAGTTACTTTTTATCTTTCTTTAATTGTATTCTTTTTTTACTGGAGCTTTTTAGATCCAGTGTTTACATGTATCAATATAAAAGCGTTTAATGAAAAACTTAAATATCTGCCAAAATTTAGGAAAAGTTCCCTTTAAAATAAATATTAAATAAGGCACTTGGTAATATCTAACACATAACTTTTTTATTGGTCCTCAGAACATTGGCATTTTTTTCTTTCACAAACCTATAACCTTGAAGTAAATATTAGACAAATTATGTATACACAATTATAAAACATGCAAACATCAGCTGTTGTAACTATTGTGTCTAGACGACCAGGAATACCAATCCTTCCAAATCAGCGATGACACAACTTTACGCCATTTGGCTGAGTAGTGTAGCTCTGCCTATTCAGAGAAGACTCAAGCCATCTATCACTTTATAACATTTATAACTACAATTTAAAAAAAAAATGAAACAGTTTGATCAGCTGCTGCCTCTTATCACATGCTGCTCGATGTACTGGTGTGTTGTTCATAACTTCCGGTTCCATCACGTTTCCAACCAATTCCTCTATCAGTGGAACGTTTGAATCCAGACACAGGTTATGCAGGGGCATGTACACACTTGATATTTCACAGCACTTATTGGACTTGAAAGGCCAACATCCACCAGTGCCATGCAGATATCTAAACAAATATCAAAAGTATTTCTTTAACATAGACATTTGTCTAAGTGACTAAATTGTCCTGATACCATTGACATTAATTTAATTTCAATATAAATTATATATAATATATAGCCTACAAAACTCTTTATTTGTGCCTGTATTCACTATTAATGCACAATATAATTTAAATGAACTAGTAAACAATATTTCATACATATAGTCTGAGGATTAGCAAAATGAATTGTTAAGATTTAAAATAAAATGAATAAATCATCAGTTTATTTAAACGGACATTTTTTTATGAAACATCATATTAACACATGCAAACAACCCTCAGTTATAATAAAAGTTAATTTACATATAAATTCTAAAATTTGATAATTAAAGTTGTACGTTATCAAGCTTTAGAAGTTACGTTTGATTTAAGACACTGTGAGGCACAAGAAAGAGATTGGCACTAATACTTCATTTAAATACTGGTAAGTTGATCTCGCACTAATAAGACTTATATTTCACAACCTATATAATATGTTACCAATCTCGTGATTTCAACACTCCAAATGCCCTTTTTACTACCCACGCTCTACAAAGATGGTCATTGTAGGCCTGTTCCGCAGCATGGGAGGGATGAGGTTAAGGGGTCATCAGGTTAGTCCTTAACAGATACCCACTATCTCCCAGCAGATGACCCTCATCATTGGTGCTCAGATATTGCTGTAAATTGAAATATTTTATTGGGCAGTTGCTTTGTCTTTGATAAAACAGCAGTCCACAGTTAATATTGTTAGATTAAGGTAGGAAAGCATCTCAATAAGTTTCACAAAACTAGCTTAAGTATTATCAAATCACTTTATTTTAGTTACCTAGATGAAATAATGTAACTTAAGACAATATTTAAAGATAATACTGATAGCTACATTGTCTAACACATAAAAGAACAAAAGCTTGATCACACAGTGCTAATGGTGCTTATTGTGGTAGTTAATGATTTTTGCGCATGTACGTAACTAATTATTATAAGATGTCAAAGATGATAAGCATTACGCTTATTTCAACCTTTTATGGTATTTATCTGCTTTTATTCCAAATTTAATGATAAGGTAATGAATCATAATACTGTATTTACATTTACCTCATGCTGGCGTCAGCAACAGCCTGCACATTAATGGCATGGAATCCTCAGTAAACATCTCCCTTGGCAATATGCAATATGCCAAAATCTATAAAAAATAAAAGTTATTCATTAACATGAGAGTGCTCATCATTTCGTGTTCACATTACCAACACAAAAGGGAGGAATGCAGAAAAGGAGTAAATAAATAAAAAAGCCCCATCAATATGCATGAAATAAATTTTTTGGATGGGGGGTGCATATTTATAGCACTGCAGAATTTAATTTGACAAATAAATAAATTGTAATCAAATGAAAACAATATAGAAATAATTAAGGTAATTGTTCTGCAATTATTAAAGACATAAGGTACAATCTAATTTACTCACGCTCGATTGGTTATTCACAGCTTGGGTACTTACATGTACCCCTGGTACCATTAAGCATACTTGCATGTACCTCGGGTAAGGTTAATATACTTAAACATACCCGGTCCTTATAAGACTGTACCCCAGTTGTTCTCCTGCCCAAAATAAGATGTGGTACAGTGCACTACAGATAAATGTAAAGCCATATTGTTTATCTAAATAAAACTTACCTTTTGAAAAAACTGCATCAACATGCTTTTTGAGTATAAATTTCGATGATATAAAGACTATTTGAGAAAAAAATTGACATAAATGTGAACATAATTAAAAAAAATTAAGCCTACAACAACCCATTTAGCATTAAATTTCTGGCTATGTTAAAGTATATTAACTGTAACAGGGTTAGCTCTACATGTAAGTATACTTAAAGAGTACCCGGGGTACAGGTAAGTAGTATCCGAGCTGACAATGACCAATCAAACAACATTGTAATCAAATGAGAACAATATAGAAACAATTATGGTGATTTTTCTACAATTATTAAATACATAAGGTACCATCAGCATCTAGTGATCTACTTAACTCACCAATACAATACACTTGTTTAAAAATAGCAAACACAAACAGTATCATGATGTCATATTCATTTTCATGATCATGATGTTATTATCAACAATTTCGAGGTAAAGTATTGTTCAATCACAACATTTAGAAGTAGAACAACTACAAGTTCAACATTAGCGGGTGGGGTAAATCAGTCTGCACTTCAAGTCATCGATAAGTACACGTCGACACAAAATAGAATGAGTTTAACATAAAGTCATTTGTAAAGAAACACAACAATAAATGCTAAAACTAATACCGGTAATCATCCAATGCTTTTATTAAGAAAAGATACAACAATTACTTATTCTTCAACCATTTTGCAAAATCCGAGTTGTCAAATGCTAAGTAAACAAAGGGCAACTACTCTAAAGTTTTTGGGTTAAATTCTACTTATTTGCTATTTGAAAATAAATACAATTTTATAATTATACTTGTTTAAATCAATGATTTCTTCGCCTTATTTACATACCTAAGCGACGGAATGAAAGGGATGAGCTCGCCGGTAAGTTGGTGCTATGTCTTCCCCGATCAAAACCAACAATCGCTCTATTCCGCCCTTACTTAGACGATATATCGAAGCAATGTTCTCATCTCTTAGGTTTTCGAGAACAATTCTCTCCCTTAAAAGCCTTGGCATTGGTTATTTTTCGTCTCCTGTCATCGTGGATGACAAAAACGACCGCCATTACGTTAATTTACGGGTGCCCTTACCCAGTCGTATATTTATGTATGAAATTTATGTAAATTGAATTTACGATTTGCTTGATGAAACGCGATTTCATTGCAACATCGTAATTTATGTAAATCGTAATTTACAACTAGTCGTAAATCGTTGATGAAACGGCTCCCAGGCACTGGTAAACATAACAATTCTTGACCCCAAAAAAATGATGACACGTAATTATAACTACCTTTTAACTTCATAAGGTTTCCCTAAAAATTGCATTCTATGGTTATTATATAACCACCCCAATAGACTACATATGCAACCTCAAACAATTCATCCCCATTATTACAATTTGAGACACATTAAATGCGCCACTTACATATTAGCCTCTAGGAGGGCTATGACCTCCTCCTGGTTGAACTTTCTCGCCCAGTCGAGAGCTGTCCATCCATTGGAGGACTTGATGTCTGGGTCTGCTTCCAGGGATAGCAGCTGGTCCACCACGGCTGGGAAACCTCGGCCCCCAGCAATCATGAGAGCAGTCACTGACGTCTCTGAGTGCTGGTAGTCAACTAGCGAAAAAAGGGGGGAGGGGCATACTCGAGTTTTATTGAGAACATGGTTTGAATGAATGATTTTACTGAGTGAACATTATTTTCTATTCATTTTTTTTATTTTACTTCTTGGACTAAGTTTAAATGATCAACTTTACTCAATTTTATCAGTCTCAAAACATCAGTAAAAACAATCACAGTATTCGGCACGTTATACTTTAATTGGAACTCATCATAATCACAATAAAATTTAATTCATCAACACAGTATTAACAAGACTATTGCCAAGCAATATATGTCCCCTACCGGCTCCACCATTGTCAGAAATATCACCATTGTCAGATAAAAAAAATAAATATTTCTTTCCATAGCAACCAGAAATTTTGACGTAGGAACAAAATGAAATGACGTGCATAATGTCCATATGGCCATATATCCATGTTTCAAGTTTCATGAAAAAATATGAAGAACTTTTAAAGTTATCGCAGGATCCAGAAATCCACCATTTTCAGCAGTATTTCTAGTCTATTTGTTGCCAAAGCAACCAGAATTTTTGACATAGGAACAAACTGAAATGACATGCATAATGTCCATATTGCCATCTATCCATGTTTCAAGTTTCATGAACAAAAGGGCCTGAAAGGCCCAAAGTCGCTCACCTGAGATAACAAGATATTATTGGGACAAATCTTCTGACCAAGTTTCATGAAGATCAAAAACTAAACCTCTAGAGTGTTAACAAGATTTTACTATAGCCATATAAGGAAAAATGCCCCGCCCCCTGGCAGCCATGTTTTTCAACCAACCAGCATAATTTTTGAACACTTCCAAGATATTATTGGGATGAATGTTCTGACAAAGTTTCGTGAAGATCCGACAGTAAATGTGGCCTCTAGAGTGTTAACAAGATTTTACTATAGCCATCTAAGGAAAAATGCCCCGCCCCTTGGAAGCCATGTTTTTCAAGCAAACATAATTATTTTCGAACTCATCCCAGATATCATTAAGACCAATCTTCTGACCAAATTTCATGAAGATTGGACAATAAATGTGGCCTCTAGAGTGTTAACAAGGTTTTACTAAAGCCATATATATAGCCATATAAGAAAAAATGCCCCGCCCCTGGTGGCCATGTTTTTAAAGCAACAAAAACCATTTTCGAACTCATCCCAGATATCATTGGGACAAATCTTCAGACCAAGTTTCATGATGATTGGAAAATTAGTTTAATGGTTGTTTTTAAATTCCTGCAGCGATGTCTATTCATACGACACACAATTCATGCACTGACTCCGATCCTAATAAAAAGTTGAATTCTTCGGTTATTGTAGGAAAATATGTACAAAATATCTTCGTCACCATCGGCTCGGGGCGCTAATTTGTCTTTGCTGCATTTTATGAAATTCGTCTTCAATGTCTTGCCTATTTTGTGTTATTGTAACATGTATTAATAAATATATTACAATTTAACACATATAACAATCGTATAGTCATGCTTTAATCGTTTGACAAAAGAATGCCATATTGTACAGAATCATCAAACAATAAAAAACATATTCAAAAGTTTGCTATCTTCCAGAATGTAAAACTATCATTTATAATTAATTCCACTTAATCTTCTTGTGCTTAAAAAAATAAAATAAAAAGGGAGACAACTCTGTCAATTCAACATAATTTTTCAAAAGCCATTTTGCAGTTACTTCCCTTGACATGCTAAACTAAAGTGTTCACAAGCTGCTTTACTATATAAATATAAGGAAAATGACCCCCCCCCCAGCGGCCATGCTTTTTTACCGATCCAAACTATTTTCGAACTCAACCGTCATATCCAGAAAACACATGTTCTGACCAAATTTCATGTGAACATTGGACTAAAAATGTGACTTCTAGAGGGTTCACATGTTTTCACATATAGAGAAAACTGCCCCGCCCCCTGGCGGCCATATTTTTTCACCGATCTGGACCATTTTCGAACTCGTCCAAGATATCAATGAAACCAGTGTTTTGACCAAGTTTCATGATGATTGGGCAAAAATTGTGACTTCTAGAGTGTTCACAAGGTTTCTCTATAGCCATTTAAGGAATACTGCCACGCCCCCTGGTGGCCATGTTTTTCAACGGACCAGAGCTATTTTTGTACTCAACCAACATATCATTTAGACAAACATTTTGACAAAGTTACATGAAGATTGGGCATCAAATGTAACTTCTACAGTGTTCACAAGGTTTTTCTTTTTTTTTACCTAGTGACCTAGTTTTTGAACCAGCATGACCCAGTTTCGAACTCAGTCGAGGTATCAATGGGACAAATGTTCTGACCAAGTTTCATGAAGATCAGACCATAAATGTGGCCTCTAGAGTGTTCACAAGGCAAAATGTTGACGACGCACGACAGACGACGCACGACGGACAAAAGGCGATCACAAAAGCTCACCATGAGCACATTGTGCTCAGGTTAGCTAAAAAATATGAAGCAGTTTTAAAGTTATTGCAAGATCCAGAAAAGTGTGACAGACAGACAGACTCACAGACAGACGCACAGAGCGAAAAACCATAAGTCCCCTCCGGTGAGCAACAATAGAACAATTGAGCAACAAATAAATAAATCACTAATATATAAGAAACCAATAATCATAACACTAGATTGGTGCTACGAAAAAATGAGTAGTAGTCAAATTTCAGCTTTACTATGACACTTATAAAGCATAACATCATCTAACAATAATTAATAAGAAGCAACACCATTACAACATCATAGCACCAACTGCAGCATGTAAGCTACTTTTAGCCATGATTTTTTCTCAGCATTTTTAGAATATTACCTGCACAAGTTATATTGGGAATAATAGCATAAATTTACTTTAAATTGGGAAAATACATTCTTGTTTGATTTATAACATTTGAAAGATTTTAGATAAAACTTACATAAATTGAATCACAAACATATAAAAATGATCATAAAATCTTCAAAAGTCTCTATTTCTACAGTTATAAGCTTTATTTCCAAATATATGTAAGTCAATTAATGTTGAGAATTTAAGGACTTAATTTGAAAAAAAACTAAACTTTTTACCATTGAGAATATATCCAACTAACAGCTATGAAAGATCAGCCAAAAGAAGCCTTCATAGGTGACTCACCACTGACGTTCTCTGACGAGATGAAGTAGAAGAGCTGAGAGAAGAGTTCTGCGTCTCCTGTGAGCCATATCTCGGTCATACAGCGGTCCATCTCCGCCCGTACCCAGGGCTCCAGCTCCTCCTCACCCTTCTCTACATGGCACGACCCCAGCTGGGCCAGCTGTCTGAAACATACAGTAGAATTATATAATGTCATATTACCTCCCTTCCATTTCCTGCTGTTAAATCCAGTATACACGTTAGTGCCTAACAATATTATTCCATGAGGCTTGAACGCAGTTTATCACCACTGACCCTTGCCATTTATTCAAACCTAGGACCCTTGCAGTTTAAGAAAAGATCTTAAAGTAGCTCACTTTCCTTCAGATACCACATATGAAGCAATTAAGGAAACGACTAACAAAATTTCTAAATTAATGCAAACAATGCAACAATAAATGATTTACCTTCAAGATTAATTTTATTTTTGTTAAATCCATGTCAAAATTGTTTATATACAGCATGTTTAACCACACAAAGCTGATAGTTCAATATACACCCACAATAACATTCACTATGCGCTTGATTACCTGGTATCCAGACATCACAGCGAAAGGGAAGTACTTGCATCTATGTTATTATTAAAAGATTTGATAAAATTAATATCCAATCAGGACATGTGTATTCCCACTGTACATCCATATATCACTTGACACGATGTGAGCGCTCAGCTCTTATGTTCTTATCTTCCATTCCAACATTTTCAGCAAATTTGGAGCAAATTAAGTAATCTTTTGTAAATAAATCAAACAAGTTCAGTCGCCTGCTTCACTTTGCAATCTATGTGCAAATTTAATGAAGAGGACTAACCAAATGTATGAAATAAGGATAAATTTGGAATATTTTAGTTGAAGTAAGATTTTGAAATTCAATTATACCTGTTTTTCCTCATTTTTGGTTGTGTCTGTATTTATTTAACGCGTATTAATATAAGTGAAACAAAATACTCAGAGCGCATGTGTGTGACGTCACCACGACAGCCTCAATCTTAATGTAAACAAAATTATCAAAATCAGGAGACACTCAATATGAGGGAATCATAAAATATATAAATCATGACACTGCCTGGCCGCTAGATTTAAACAAACTTTTAAGGACCACTATACAATTCAATATTGGTGTGCAGTATTGACTAAATGACTCATCTGTGGACTATTGTTCACATTCTTTTTCTTCCAAGCACCTAAGACTTTGCACCTCAGTTAAATCACAGGCATTCGAAGTGTTTACATTTGTAATGTATTTTCGTGGTAATCAGATCGATTCTTGGATATATTGTTGCAAGTTTTTTTTTATGACCGCTTTACGGTAGACTTATGCGAACATGCATTGATTTATTCATTTAGTATTAAGTCTTCTGCGTTGTTTGATAACAAAATTGTGCAAATCGGTTGAAAATTGATGGAGTAATGAGCTTCGGAAATTGGCTGGTATGCCGAAATAAGTAATTCAAGTGTCTACGTTAAGTCATATACCTTGTAATATGTATAAGTAAAAAAAATATTTTTTCGACGAACTGTTTTTGTCATGGGGGGTTGTAGCTAATGCCGAATGCCTGTGAGTTAAATGTATACTATATCATATTGGCCAACACTATAAATGTTACAACAAGGACTTTGTTATTTCCCTTATTGTACACTTTAACATGAATTTCAACAAAAATCCATGTTGTTGCATCTCCAGACCGAACTCAACTCCAACCACATGTAAACAGGTTTTCCACAACACTTAATTATGAATTATATACAAAAACCATACATTTTGCTTTATGTTTTCAACTATTACATGACATGCTCGACTGAGTACATACTTAAGGACTGAGTTCCTGTTATCAGACACCTTGTCCAGCTGAAAATTGTTTTAGATTTAAACAAGAATCAATGTGGTTGCATCACCACACCAAACCCAACTAAAACCACATGTAAAAGGTCAGCGACAATATCATTTATGAGTACATACTGTAAGGACTGAGTTCCTGTCATCAGGCACCTTGTCCGCCTGTTCCCCCTCCTCCTCCTCCTGGCTACCATACTTCTGTCTGAGTCTCTCCCTCCTCACGTCAACCCGCGGGTCCACCCAGTCTGACAGCCGCGCCTCCTTCTCTGCCTCTGGGTACAGAGGACCAAGTATTATTATATATGTGACCCTCGCTCTGCAGTCCCAGCAGGCCAGTCAGGGACAAGACTTTCTGCTTTTATTGTATTCCTCATTAAAAGGAAGTATCTTCTTAGCAAAAATTCAGTTTAGCCGAAAGTGCCATCCCTGATTAGCCTGTGCAGACATATTAAACAGACATGTAACATTTGTATATATGTATTTAATGGGATTTATTTCAAAAGACTCTAAACATTTTTGTTCATGAAGAGTGTATATTTAATTAAAACAGTAGACAAACAAGAGCTGTCACCATAGGATGACTTATGCCCCCTATAAACGCTTGATAGAAGTTATGAGCTTTTTTCTAAACCTAAACGCAGATTTCGAAACCTTTACGCGGACCCTAATTTCAAGGTCAAGGTCACAGGGGTCAAAATTTGTGTGCGTATGGAAAGGCCTTGTCCATATACACATGCATGCCAAATATGAAATTGCTATCTGAGGCTAGATTGAAGTTATGAGTCTTTTTCAAAACCTAAACCAGAGGGACGGACGAACAGACGGACCGCCAGTCCGATCACTATATGTCCTCCTTCGGGGGCATAAAAATATCAACATTTACACAGAAATCAATTCATTTACCCCATTATAACCCTTGTTAAAAGGTAAACTACAATTATTTAACTCAGTTCAGCATTTTGTGTCTAATGCAAATGAAAAATGTAGTCAGCGTAGCTAAAGACCAGCCTGTGCATTTGTTCAGTCTGGTCAGCAGCAATCCTGCCCTCTAATAGGTCACAAAATATACTTGAAACAAGACCTCTTGGTCAGAGACAGATGCCCACCAAACAGGACCATGAAACAAAGAATTTTTTGCAACAAAACTGACCATAAGAGTTAATCTTATCATATTAGTGTGACTTAGACACGTATATCAATATGCCAATGCACATGGGAAGTATCAAGCCAATCAGTCCCTCTGTTCACAAATTACTGATCCGAAACAATTTGCACTCTTATGTCATTTAGTGTGACAGTGAAATTTACCATTGACCTAGTGACCCCAATTTCGATAGGGGTCATTTACTGACAAAGGCCAATGCAAAGGGGATATTAAGCCAATTGGTCAATCTGTTCACAAGTTATTGATTGGAAATGAACTGGACCGCCAACAGACTGACATCCAGCAAAACAATATTACCCCTCTTCTTCGAAGGAGAGCATAATTAATGGCAGAGAGTGTACCTCCTGACCACATAGCGCAGGCTGGTCTGTAGCACCCTAGCCACATATGGCATAAGACCGATTTTTTTTATACATTTGATATTTAATTTAAAACATGGTCCTTTATTACTTCACATGGTGAGCACATGATGCAACTAAACCAATTAAACCAGCAAATGTCTTACACGAAAAAAAATCTTTTCAAAGAAATGAAAATTGGTAAAATATTTCTGACATTATTCAAATAAAATTGTTTAATTTAATTGTTACATTAAATTCTACAAAAATGTGGATACTCACTTTTTGACATTTCTGCTCTGTACTTTTGCATCTTTTTGTTTGTGTAACCTGTCCTTTTAAAGTACAAATCTCGATATAAATTAACTTCACATAAAAAAAAATCAAAGGTATTTCCATACAGTTTCATTTCATAAAATTTTATAACCATGGAAACATGTAGCTTTACTAATTATATATTCTAACAAGCCGTGCATTTAACTAATGCTATCATGAATAAGGATATCAGTAAATTGATGGACGCTCGCCATAACGTTTTGTGATGTTATGGGACTGCAACAATAAAAGCAGATTTATTGAAATTTACAAACTATGAAATCATATAAACAAATATGTATGAATTATATACAGTATAATTATGATTAATTTCTCCAACACAAACATGGCAAAAGTTATGCCCTATAAACTAATCTATTAAGCAGTCTTAAAAGACTGTTACCTGCATAAGAAAAATTATTGAAACAGAATACCTGTTTTGACTTGCAAAATTAATCTCCACATGAAGTTTGATTAAAATCTGGCATTTAGTTGCTGCAAATATTGTACTTAATCAGTATTGCAGAAAAAATAAAGTCTTAAGTTGAAAGATTAACTGAAATCGAACAACATGGTTCCATGAACATCTCATTTTGGGGAAATACCTTTGTTCTATTTTTCTTCCTACAGTATTGCATAAATTTTTGGCAAGTAGTTGCTTAGAAAATCTCAGAATTTTGTTTAGGATAGACCGATAGAAAAAGTGGTGACTACATATTCCCTTTTTGGTGGATGCATAAAATTATATTTACAGATGTTTTTTCAAAATGACATGACAATTGTCATTTGTAAGTTGTATTAAAAACTTTAAAACTTACCAGGTAAGAACTTCCTCCAAGAAATGCTCTTCGACAGGAAACAAGTTCCCTGGAACTGTTAAAAAAGCAACACTTATTAATGCAAAATAATGCCAAAAAAATAATCCTATTCAAAGACAGTTGAAACCCAATGGCTCGAACGCACTTGCTCCATTTTTGCTGTTTGCTCGAACTCTTCTCAAAGCACCAATTTGTTATATTAGTTATAATATAATTTTATATTAATATAAATTTGAGTTGGTTGGCTTGAATTCGCAAGTGTCAAAATAACAAATGGCTCAAACTGTTTTCACAGTTTTCACACATTCTTTTATTCATTTGGCTCGAACTCACTTTGAGTCACATAAGGCTGTTAATCAAGTAGGAGTGCTTGATTAAAGGCAGGCCATACATGATGTAACACCGGTTGCATACATGTCATATTCTCAGTTGTTAATAGATTTTAGTAAAAGGTGGAATAGAAAACTTGGTATCTTGGTGACTCATGAACATAACACAGCTAGACTGACATCATATCATTCTTTAAACAAAACAAAACAAGCGAATAAATAAGACATATCGTGCTGTTTAATATTTTAGTGATGTGTATAAAGTGCGTATGCATGTTTTGTTTCTTGGTGCTTTTCTTACATGTGTAACCATAAATGTGCTGCATAAAAACGTGATGATATAATATACATTTATAATATGACATTTGTTTGATTGTATAAGCAACTGTTTTAAAATATTGATAAATAAAAATATTACATATATATTTGGTTCTTATTTATTCAAAGCAGAAAGTAGTATGGAGTTCAGGCAGTATGAATGCTCTTCAACTGGGGATGCAACTCTATTGCAGATTCATGTAAGTAAACAAAAGTATGTTAGAAATTGGTTGTCTCTAATTCCGGATGGCACGAATTTTGTTGTAGGTCCTTGCAAGTTCGAGCCATCGGGTTTCCACTGTAGCACTAAACACTAGATTGCTCTTACTTAAAACACTGATAATCAAAATTCCTTTTTTTTCCAAATTACATTTAAGTCCTGCTTTTTTTTCTCATTAATTTAATATTACATTTGATGTTTAATTTTAACTCAGCTAATTCAAATTTCCCCTATTTTGAACCCATAAATCATTCCCCATCTCTGAGTTTTTATCAATTACTTATTCAAAGTTTGAATCTGAATGATTAAAGTCCATTTTCCTATCAGTTGTTTATCAATAGGTTGCTTGTTTTTTTCACAAGTGTGATAATTCACAAACTTAGGTATTAAGATGACCAGCTTGTAAAGTAAAAATCGTTTAAATAAAATGTGAGTTATTCTTGTTAAATACGCAAAAAAGCAACTTAACCACATTTAAAAGTAATAAAACAACAGAAACAAAATGTCAACATTACCATATAAAATGTGTAAGTTGATGTGTTTATAAAATCCACTATCACAATGAAATAGATCTTTGAAAATATAATCTATCTTAACCCAGACGTAAATTTTGGTCCTAGAGATTTTGAAATAAAGAGGTTTGACGGCATACAGTTACAATTTTTAATAATATTAACAATAATAAGTCCCAGTACAGTCACAAAACATTGCACCTGCTAAACAATTTCTAAATGCTATCTTACAAAGTCCTATAACATAATATATTTTACATAGTCCTTCATAATGCAGTTTACTAAGCCCCACAATCAAATCTATTCAATCTTAAAGACTTTTAAGTAATCCAGCAGACCCAACTTACCTGACACTACCGGACAATTATAAAAGTACTTCACAAAAAGATCAATGTTGAGAGTGGCGGACATGAGTATGATCTTGAGACGGGAATTGCGCTGTGCGATGTCTCGCAGAGTAATGAGCAGGAAGTCACAGAACTTGTCACGTTCGTGAACCTCGTCCTGAAAAACGGACTGTTTTTAATAGCTGATAAAAAAATGCTTCATTTTGAAATTTTTGCATTATATGTATACTCAATTAAGAATGTGCGGAGTTCAATCATGAAATGCTGCTAACTACTTAAAGAGTAATCGGCCATCTTGACAAGATACACTGTCTGGGTGTCTTATGAATTAATGAACATAAGAAAAATGTTTGCATAGAAGAATACCAACATTTTATTGTATTTGGTTTACTACCATTTATGAGAATAATGTAGCATGTACACACCTTTAAATCATATATCTTCATTAATATTGGTTTGATAAAAAGTATCTGACTTTTAATATCAGGTAAGTAGGCCTTTATATCAGTTCATTTATGGAAAAAACTCATTACTTGGAATAAATAATAGTAATTTTTCTTGGTATAATCAGATACCAAGACGTAGTACATTTTTAGACAAAAAAAGCTACATAAAAAGCTAAAAATTTATTTTACAAGTTCAAGTGCCTATGAGGTAATTACAAACACTTCAAAAGCTAAACACAACAATAATTCCCGCAAAAAATTATATTTTATGAATTTTAAAAAAAATGGGGGGATAACAGAAATTTTTTATACCAAGGGCATCTCAGAAGTTACATAGGAATACGTTAAAATATGCAGATATAGTTTTCAAACATACATAACACAAGCCTTTACACATAAACAACACATTAAACGTTAAGTGTCCAAACAAAACTAGAGTAAATTCAGAAAAACTAGTATAATACAGGAAATAACACTAAGTGCCAATATGGGACATTGTTCAGGCATGTTATTTATGTGAATGCAAATCACAAGTCTCATGTTTGCCAGCTATAGTTGCCTACCACAATAACGTGTGTGACAGTGTCCATAGTACTTTCCCCACCCATCAGTGTCCTCAGCAGCACTCCATTGGTACAAAAGGTCAGTAGGGTCTTGGGAGACACCCTGTAATCAATACAAACTCACAATCAAACAGGAATAATTCTATAGAGGCTCTAAAAATACAGACTTGACGTCTTGAACTTATGTTTTCAAAACAATAAGAACAAGTGGTAACATACACATTATAATAAAGCCACGTTATTGGAAAACAGGGCTTAATATTTGTATGTAAAGTGTACTCTAAGATAAGTTTTACTGTAAGCACAGGCAAATCAGGAACGAAACTTTTCGCTTTTATGGAATGTTTCGTTCCAAGGATGTCTCTCCTAAAACTAATCCAGTGTATCTCTGATTTGCCTTCACAGGATAACCAGGGATGACACTTTAAGTACATTCATTTAGCCCAGTTTTCCCAGAACACGGCTTAAATCTTTCCCAACATAAAACACTGTGCATCAATCTGCAAGAGCACAACACAATAAAGACCTTCGTTGCAAGAATGCACAAATATCCGTAAAGTACATGGGTGCAAACTTGGAATCAATCAATGACATGTACTAAACACTTCCTTAAGAGAATCAATTTATATCTGCTCCGCCACAAAATTTATTGCAGTTAAAATACAAGTCAATATTCTTTGTTGAGCAACGGCAGGAGAAGGGAACAGCACTCTGCTATTTTGGCCTGGAACCTTCCCTTCACAATGAGGTTTAACTTAAACATACATGCAGACAAGCTCTGTGTTTCTCTTTGTCCGATGACCTAACGTAATGCAATAGAATAATGCCACCTTACCATATGTAATTATATACCACTTAAGCAAGAACGAATAACAATGAGCAGCATAAATCAGATCGTAAGTATTATCATGCTAAACACATATTTTATTGCACAGAAGTTTAAAAATTAGGTATCAAAACAATTATCCCTGCCGCCTTAACTCAACTGATTACCAAGTATGGCATACCTGGACTCGAGCCTGATCTGAAAGCCTACAGTCTGCCCGATGGACTCCCCCCTCTCCGCAGCCACCCTCTCAGACACACTGAGGGCTGCTATCCGGCGGGGCTGGGTACAGAAGATACGGCACTGAGTCCCTGTGCGGTGGCAGTCATCCAAGATCATCTGGGGCACCTGCACAGACAGACATATGAGCCATGCTCTGGGAACACGAGACTTCATGCACAGGCTAATCAGTGATGACACGTGCACAGGCTAATCAGTGATGACACGTGCACAGGCTAATCAGTGATGACACGTGCACAGGCTAATCAGTGATGACACGTGCACAGGCTAATCAGTGATGACACGTGCACAGGCTAATCAGTGATGACACGTGCACAGGCTAATCAGTGATGACACGTGCACAGGCTAATCAGTGATGACACGTGCACAGGCTAATCAGTGATGACACGTGCACAGGCTAATCAGTGATGACACGTGCACAGGCTAATCAGTGATGACACGTGCACAGGCTAATCAGTGATGACACGTGCACAGGCTAATCAGTGATGACACGTGCACAGGCTTATCAGTGATGACACGTGCACAGGCTATCAGTGATGACACGTGCACAGGCTAATCAGTGATGACACGTGCACAGGCTAATCAGTGATGACACGTGCACAGGCTAATCAGTGATGACACGTGCACAGGCTAATCAGTGATGACACGTGCACAGGCTAATCAGTGATGACACGTGCACAGGCTAATCAGTGATGACACGTGCACAGGCTAATCAGTGATGACACGTGCACAGGCTAATCAGTGATGACACGTGCACAGGCTTATCAGTGATGACACGTGCACAGGCTAATCAGTGATGACACGTGCACAGGCTAATCAGTGATGAGACGTGCACAGGCTAATCAGTGATGACACGTGCACAGGCTAATCAGTGATGACACGTGCACAGGCTTATCAGTGATGACACATGCACAGGCTAATCAGTGATGACACATGCACAGGCTAATCAGTGATGACACGTGCACAGGCTAATCAGTGATGACACGTGCACAGGCTAATCAGTGATGACACGTGCACAGGCTAATCAGTGATGACACGTGCACAGGCTTATCAGTGATGACACGTGCACAGGCTTATCAGTGATGACACGTTCTGCTTTTATTGAATGTTTTGTTAAAAGAAAGTCTCTTATATACAAAAATCTAGTCAAGGCAGAAAGTGTCGTCCATTATGAGCCTGTGCAGACTGCAGAGACCGATGGAGAATCAGTGTGTAAATAAATTATATCATTTAACATGCATTTCTTAATTTTTTTTAAAGCATTCCTGTAAGTACTAATCATGTCAGTTGTAATTTATACCTTAATTTTAGGTAAAAAACAATGATTAAGATGAAAAGGATCTCAAGATGTTTGATGGCATTGTTTTGACTTTGTTGCCATCTTTTCTTGCAAATATAACTAAAAGCAAACAGTTTCCTTTATTTTGCAAAATATGTTGAACGTGAAAACATGTTTGCGCCTATGACTTTGCTAAGTGCATGTGAAAAAGAAATAGTACTCACACACACCAGTTTCACATTTAACAATAGAAATTGGACTGCATGCTTTGAAGTATTGATGCCAAGAACATGCTAAAATCTGAATTCATGGCTTTACTTACAAACGTATATTCAAAAATATAATTTGAGGGAGCGTAAATACAGTTCAAGATGAGAATTTATTGGAATGCAACCCAACCTTAACCTTCCTAATTCTCTAAAGTTTCAATCTGATTTCACTAAAACAATAGCACAAAGTAAGGGATCTCATTCTTCACTTTTCTTATCAATACAATCTACATCAATTATTCATTTATTGATTAAAAACAGCACACTCACACTTTCTACAGTTTTATGAAACATTTAATAAATAACTTTGAAAACATAGAGAAAACTTGTTAAACGAATCCTATTTAAGAATTTTACCTAAATGCTCGAGCATCTGCCAGGCAATTCACAAACAATTAGATAATTATAGCCATGCTTTCATTTGATTGTCCAAGGGTGTACACCTAATACATTGGATTATGCAGCCATTTGCTTTTGTTAACCTTCACAAATATGAACCCATAATTGGACAACACAGTCATTGGTTGACATTTCTCGACAAGACTAACCGCCTACCTGTGTAGTTTTGCCAGACCCGGTCTCACCAGACACCATACAGACTTGACTGTTGCGTATGGTATCCAGGATTGTGTCCCTGTATCTGTTAACAGGCAGTGCTTGTGTAAAGCTGGACAGTTCAGAGCTACCACGGCCAGGTGGCACCTGTGGAAGACCGTTGTTCAGGCGGCCTGTAGCTGTACGAGCCAGTTCTTTGGACACTGCCAAAAGACAAAGAAAAATACTGGTCATCACTATTGTGAAAGTATAAATTACTGTTATTTGGAGTCCTTATTACATATTCTTAAACCAACATAAAGTATCGAATGGCATATTGAACAGCAAAATAGCTTTATACAGCTCTTAATTACATTACTCAGGTACAGAAGTCTTTTTATCCCATTTTCACCTCGACATTGACGGTATAACACGTTGTGGAATATACTTTCTTGTATTCAACACTGTGGAATATACCTGTCGCGTGCACGGACTACTTTTTAAATGACGTCATGCGATATGCGCTAAAATAAGGTCGATATTGTTTGGTTCATTGATCGAATTATAAGGTCACCCATTAGAAGAAAATGTGCATATTTTGCAAAAAAATATATATATGACATATTCACCAAAAGAAATGTTGAAATAAAATATAAAATTACACGATTTTTGTTTTGTTATTTTTTATTTATATTTACTTTACCACTGAATGGTTTTTCATAAGAAACATAGTCGACAAAACTTAAGCTCAAAATTATACGACCATCAACCTTTAAATCTAGTCATATGACATAATTTTTCGCCATCCGTATAATGAATCAGCTGATTGATGGCATCATAAATTGACATACTTATTGCTTCATTTTCCCCATTTTTTTGGACGATTTATTATAAACGCGACTTATTTCACATGTTTTCTACATGTACTGTATGTCGACATATCTGAATTGTCAATTTATCACATTTTCCTTATTTCGTGTAATGTGCATTGTTTATAACCAAAGCATATACTTTTGACATTTAACTTAAATATTAAGAATGTACAACAAGCCATACACATATCGCAAATTCTATGAATAATCTGCTATGTTTGCTTTCCTATTTAATTCACGTAAGGCATAGAGCTGTGTAAAGTATAAGATGGTAAAAATGGAATTGGGAACGTCCCATTTTGTACACGGGTATTTTCTACTCATTTATCTGTTGTGTACTGGAATGTTTTCCATTCTTTGTATATTTATATATTAAATTATTTTCTCGTACAATAAGGGCATTTACCATAGATAAATAAAACATTGTGCAAGTTTAAACATAATTATGTTTGTATGCAGAAATCTGCAAATGCAACCGAGTTTACCAACGGCTATTATTAGATAAACTGCTCTGGTTCATTTGAACAGCAGTAATGTAGAGTACATGACGTAGCGTGTGACGAAGAAGAAAGTTTATCGCGTTCATAAACTCATTTGATTAAAGTGATAGAATGGCATAAGGGTCTTTATTTAACTATGCTAAAATAATTATTAAAGACCCTGGATGCAAAATCGTCAATCATTGAGTTAAATGGATTATTAAATGGATTTTAAAGGATTATTAAAGGTAAGATACTAGTTCTTACATGTTTTGATTTTTGTTTGTACTTTTGTCGTTCCCTGTTCTCGGGGAAATGATTTTAACATGGGCGCCATTGATGCATCGGATCACACACGGCATAGATCTACCCATAACATTATATAAAAAACACGTTCTGCGCGTCCTTAAATTCGTCGTCCGAAGTCGGAAAACGTATTGCCCTGTATTATATTTTGTCAAATAAAGTGTCAGTCGCTGCAATTGTCTGTTTACTCGTCAAAATTGTCAAGGTCTTCGATAGCTAAAGAAAATTCAGCGTACAGTTTATTTAGACTATTGACAGACCTGTACAAAGTCGCGCCAGTCAAAAATCATAAAAAGCGACATTTAAAGTTATGGTAGCCAGAACTAGGTCGTCGATGGTGTACATGTTACTATGTATGTTGACATCAACAGCATTTTGTCAGGAGCAATCGCCGCCATATTGGATTTTGATCATATTCTTTCGAAAATAAAATGAATTATAGTAAAGTAAAATCTTCTTTCGCGGTCGTAATGTGTTAAAATTCGCATACTGCGTAAAATTGAATGTAGGCATATGGTGATATTTTACTTGTTTTACAGTTTGTGTGAATTTTTTAAAGACTATTTTGCGTACCAGAACAAATACATGTATATCACTACGCATGGTTACATTTGTTAGATTTTAAGCGCTTTTATGACTGAATTAAAATTATTGTTAAGGTTATTAGATCTATTTTTGTTAAATGACACGTTGCAAAAATCAAATGGGATAAATAGAATACTAGGATTAGCGTTGAATACAGAGAAGTTTATGTTGCTCGGCTCGAACACCGAAAGCGCTCGCCAAGGCTCGCGCTTCCGGCGTTCTAAGCCTCGCAACATAAACTTCTCTGTATTCAACGCTAACCTAGTATTCTCTATATCCAGAAGGCTAATCTTTCACTGACACAATTCTGGAAGCTATAATATTAATATTAAAAACAACACCATCTATTTTCCACAAACCCCATTTATGTTTAAAAATGCCATATGCATGAATTATGTCCACTTTTTAAAGCAATATACATTTAATACTTTTACAAGTATTTCCATGCTTATTTGAATCACTTTCTAAAACGCATATGAACATACTTGATGGCAGAATACATTTTTTCAAGAAAAAATAAGCATTACAACTTAGATACAGTTGAAGGCAAATGTTCACAATTTCTCTCAAACTGAAAATTTGTCTTATTTTGTGAAGTCATAAATTTGCCTCCTCTAAATTCAAACTTGAAAACCAAAACTTAATATAACTCAACCTTACATAAATTAATATCTATTAAATTTTAAAAAATCATTTTATACTCAAATTAGAGAGATTTTTTTTTTAAACAGTAACGCTAGTATTCCATCTGTGATGGAATGATTACCTTGACCTTGAACTTCCACCACTAAAAATGTGCAGCTTCATGATAACGCTGCTTTGAATTTTTATAAAAAAAAATTGACCTTTGACCTTGAAGGATGACCTTGAACTTGAACTTCCACCACTCAAAATGTGCAGCTTCATGATAACGCTGCTTTGAATTAATTTTTTTACCTTTGACCTTGAAGGATGACTTGACCTTGAAAAATGACCTTGACCTTGAACTTCCACCACTCAAAATGTGCAGCTTCATGAGAACGCCGCTTTGAAATTTATATTTTTTTTACCTTTGACCTTGAAGGATGACCTTAACCTTAAAGGAGGACCTTGACCTTGAACTTCCACCACTCAAAATGTGCAGCTTCATGAGAACGCCGCTTTGAAATTAATATATATTTTTTTTTACCTTGAAGGATGATCTTGACCTTGAACTTCCGCCACTCAAAATGTGCAGCTTCATGAGAGTTATGGCCAATGTTAAAGTTTTCGGACGGACAGACGCCATATAATTGACATTTGACCTTGAAGGATAACCTTGACCTTCACTTTTCACCACTCAAAATGTTCAGCTCCATGAGATACAAATGCATGCCAAATATCAAGTTGCTATCTTCAATATTGAAAAAGTTATGGCCAATGTTAAAGTTTTCGGACGGACAGACACCATAAATTTGACATTTGACCATGAAAGATGACCTTGACCTTTCAACACTCAAAATGTGCAGCTCCATGAGATACACATGCATGCCAAAATTTCAAGTTGCTATCTTCAAAAGTGAAAAAGTTATGGCCAATGTTAAAGTTTTTTTCGGAACGGACGGACAGACTGACTGACATACTGACGGACAGTTCAACTGCTATATGCCATCCTCTGGGGGCATAAAAATTATTTTTTTGGGGTGGGGGGAGGGGGGGGGGGTATAGTGTAAGGGTGTGGTGGTCATTTATTAGATGATCTTTAATTTAAAAAAAAAAATGGGGGGGGGGGGATTGAGGGGGGATTTAGTGGGGGGGGGGGTTGGGGGGGGGGGATGGTTTGGGTGGAGTCTATTGTGGTATGTCAGGTAAGAGTTGTTTTGTCAAAGTATCAATCGAATCTAATCATACATAAAGAAGTTATGGCAATTTTAGCAAAATTTAATAATTTGACCTTGAGAGTCAAGGTCATTCAAAGGTCAAGGTAAAATTCAACTTGCCAGGTACAGTACCCTCATGATAGCATGAAAGTATTTGAAGTGTAAAAGCAATAGCCTTTATACTTTAGAAGTAAAGTGGATCTAAACACAAAATGTAACCATATATTCAAAGTTACTAAGTCAAAAAAAGGCCATAATTCCGTAAAAATGACAACCAGAGTTATGCAACTTGTCCTTTACTGTCCCCTTATGATAGTTTGCGAGTGTTCCAAGTATGAAAGCAATATCTATGATACTTTAGGGGTAAAGTGGACCAAAACACAAAAACTTAACCAAATTTTTAAGTATAAAGGGCCTATAATTCCGTCAAAATGCCAGTCAGAGTTACATAACTTTGCCTGCACAGTCCCCTTACGATAGTAAGTGTTGCAAGTATGAAAGCAATAGCTTTGATACTTTAGGAAAAAAGTGGACCTAAACACAAAACTTAACCAATATTTTTCAATTTTTTAAGTATAAAAAGGGCACATAATTCTGTCAAAATGCAAGCCAGAGTTATCTTACTTTGCCTGCCCAGTCCCCCCATGATAGTAAGTAAGTGTACCAAGTTTGAATGCAATAGCATTGATACTTTATGAGAAAAGTGGACCTAAACGCAAAACTTAACCGAACGCCGACGCCAAGGTGATGACAATAGCTCATAGATTTTTTTCAAAAAAAAGATGAGCTAATAAAACAAGTTTCTACAAAATGTGGCCCTTCTTAGAACATAAACTGCCAAGGAATGTTGAACACACCTTCATTGACCATAGCTTTATCCATGTTTGGAAGCAGCTCCAGTTTCTCCTTGCTTGTGAGTGGGAATCTCTGCAGGAGGTTGGCGATCTGAAACTTGGAGCTACGGACGAGCTGCAACACTGCACTTCGGATGTCCGCCTTGGTCCCTTCCTTCTTAGCCAGCACCAGATGGCGAGAAGCATTCTGTCTGTAAATATAAATATAGTATTTAAAAAAATAATTTAAGTTTAATACATCGGGTTCCAGTATAACTACGGTAGTAGGGCTCTTGTGGATAATGTTGAGCTTCTTTTAATATTGAGCAACATTTTTCCAGCAAAGTTTGACCCATATAAAAAGTAGCACTAATTTCATCTTAAACATGTCATTTTTGTACTTTTTTGAGTTCCTTATTCTTAACCATGATAACTCTATTCCATGAGCTGGTTATAACAGAAACAAAGTCAGATAAACATTCAATAAAATAATGAAATTTCTAATAATCTAATCCTCAATTGCTTGTAGTGACACATCCTACAAGTTCAATAAGAAAAAGAATAAAGATTTTATTAACACTACAAAATGAAGTATTCTGTGAGTTCAGCTGAAAAATGTAAGAGCCATGATCTGGGAAATCAGGGCTTAATCCACCAGCTTAAAATGGGAAATCAGGGCTTAATCCACCAGCTTAAAATGGGAAATCAGGGCTTAATCCACCAGCTTAAAATGGGAAATCAGGGCTTAATCCACCAGCTTAAAATATCGTCAAGATAAGCCTTTGAAGTCCACATATGCTTAGGTTATGATCACACAGAACATTCACAGAACCTTTTCAGAATGTTGTAACAAAAATCAAACTATAATTATTCGTAACTTATTTTAGTTATATGAAATATATATTATGAAAGTCACATTTGAATAGTATATTTTTACGCTCCTAGGATGTATTGGTTGACTTTAAAAGTGTAACGTTCCTGTAACGTTCTTACAACATTTTTGTCGGAACGTTATCGGGAAACCAAAGTTCAAAGTTACATTCCAAAAGTTTGTAATAAGAACGTTTAAAAACTACACAATATAAACATGTACATTAAATTGTTATACGTTTTCATAAAGAATTTGATGTTTTTTTTGTTGTTTTTTTTTTTACAAAATACGTTTATTAGTAGATTTGCATTTTGACCCGGTTGTGTATCTTCGAATGTTTGCAAGCATGATTCTCTTGTTATCTTAACCAGCATGTTTATGGTGTTCTTAATAAACTACATGTTTTGTTTATAAGTTTATTATACATCCATAATAAATATATTATCAGGCAACTTGATAGTGTGCGTGTATGTGGTGAGCGCTAGCAATAGACTGAGTAAACTGCGGAGGCATGCATGTATATACTAACAGAGTGGCACGGCGTATGACTCATGCATTCAATTGAAGGCCTATACTGTTACACAGCAGATTTCCTGCGTGCGCGCCACTCGATTCCTTTGTTCACTGACCTACTCAGTACTGGCTATTTGGATTTTCAAACTTTGCTGTTGTTGAATGTTAACCTTTTTGTTCAATAATAAGAGCAGTAACTGTTGGATCCTACAATCGACGATTATCAACAGTTTGCAGGTAGGTTTTTATTGTTATTTCAATTTGTAATATTAAAATTGATATCATTATGCACTTGCTTTAAATTCAAATTCGGAATTATGGGGAAACTCGTACCATAGAGACTTCGTACCACATTTAAATATACTAACGTTCACTTAGTCATTTTTTGTTAGCAATTTGTTGTTGGCAACATTCTTGAAAACACATGTAATAACGTAAAAAATAAATATGTACACTTCAACACCGTTATTTCGAACAACGATAATCGAATTTACCGTTAATTGAAAAAGAAATAAAATTCACAAAATTATCTTAACCTCAATTATTAGATCTAATTTTATTAAATTCTAAATTGAAATATATAATTATGTAAAAAGTAGTTTATGAAAAGTGTTTGTTGGTCATGACATGATTGAAATATTGATCTTGTAGGTTAATTTCAAATTTAGTTACAAATTGATAGTCATAAAATACATTATTTAATTTAAAGATGTTGTAACGCTTGATTATTTTACAATGTATGAACATTCGGTTTCATATATGTGTATGTTCAAGATGACACATATATGTATGTGTTATTCATGCGGTAAATGTATGTCTTGTCATTTTTTCTCCGTTTTATTTATTAAAAAACTTAGGTCATTCTGATATTTTTTTGTACTTCCAGGACAACTGGGAAGACATCCGAACAGATCCAGATTCATGACAAAAAAGAACAACAATGCGATGATATATATTTGTATTAATTACATTCATGCAAGAAACATGTGTATAATAAAGATGTGTTGGTTTTCAACCTCAATATGACAATTAGATTTAGGTTTGTTTTAGGTTAAATGATAACGTTATTCGCAACGTTTTGGGAACGTTAAGCGAACCATACATTTTAACGTTAGGAGAACGTTGCAGTGCAACGTTTCTGGAACGTTTGGGCTAACGTTAGGATCAGTTTTTGTGCTAGCTGGGTATCTGGGAGAATAACTTTCCGCCTAAAGTGCATTTTTGTTGAAGAAGAGACTTCCGGCGTTCTTTAAACGAAAAATTTCATAAACATATATTCATGTGTGGAAAACTCAAGCTAATCTGGGTTGATACTGCAAACACAATTTACACTTGCATACATAGAAGACATCCCTATGTTGCGTGTCTCACCCCCTGCTCTTGTGTTTGAGCCCCAGCTCCTCTGCCCGTCTGTGGATGTAAGCTCTCTCAGTGGCAGTTAGTGAGGATGGGAACTCCAGCTCTGCCAGACACACAACAACAAGAACAGTTTAAACAATTTTAATATTTGAACTATAAAGTTCATGTAATATTATATATCTTGTAATGAGTATGCTTAATAAACTATGAATGTACTTTTCTCATTTAAAAGGTGTTTGAAGCAGTTTTATGTAACTGTTGATCACTTAACTGTAAAAATGTGTTGTATAATTTTTTGTAACATATGGTTCTTCCATAACATAATAATCAAGAACTTTGTCACAGAACAAAATAGCAGTCTCCTACCTGGTAAATGTTGTCAGTGTAAGAACAATATCTCTGTTTCAAGTACCTGAAGTCGTTTAAGCCATGGAACTTCAGACAATGTGTTCAGTTAAAGTATGATCCGACTATAATGACGTTATCATGTAATAACAAGTTTCACACCTTTCTGTTGTTCGTTCATGCGGAACCTCTCAATAGCTAGGTTGATACCAATCTTGACCTCCTCACTGATGCACGCATCTTCATGGAGTTTGGGCCCCTGTGTGGGCCTCAGCCCCCAGTCTGGCATTCTGCCCCCGCGAGAGCCTTGACCTGAGCTGCGCCCCCCTGCACTGGATGGGCGCTGGTTTGGTTTACCTGGCATGGCTGAATACCAACAGTACTATTTTTTAATAAGGATCATAAGAAATATGACAAATAACAGTCTGCATCAGAACAAACATAAAAGTGAAACTAATTTTCGGAGGTTTTGTAATGAGTTACACAATAGCTGGCCTGCCAGTTATAAAAACTGCAAGCCATATATGGTACTCTTGACACTTATGAAAGAACTTTCAACCAACTTAGTCTTTAAGATGGAACTGTAAGTTTGACTGCAGTGCAGGTCTACTTTCACTTTTCATTTTGCAATAATAAAACATATCTTTGTTATTTGAGATTAATTACAGTCAACTGGTTATCGATATAAGAAAAGATGAAAGTAAAATGTTCAACACCGAATGAAAATGAAACTTTTGTATCAAAAAAAGTACGCACACGACTAACATTGAATGTTGAGTTTAGGTTAAGAGTTGAATATTTTCTTCGATAGCAGCTGCCATTTGAATGTGAACCAACAGGAGTTATATACAAGAGGTGGACTGATTCATCTCCTTATTAAAATATACTCGTTTTAATAATCGTATAAACTCGCATTTACAAAAATAAAATGTTTTAATATGTAAAAAGATAGAATATTGTTGTAATACCTAGTACATTTTATAATTAAAGATTATTTATTTTATAAGAAATCCTCAACATTTTAGTAAACGATTATACCATAAATCCTTTCTATTAGCACATAGGATAAGACGGTATGTGAATTGCAGACGAACGATACTTCAGACTGGTTCCCAACTTAATGTAACGTAAGCACAGAGAGTAGACAGAGAGTTCTTAGATTACAGAATAAAGAATAGACTCAGAACCAAGAAATATGCATGGAGCATTTAAATTTATAGAGACTTCAATTGGTGATATTTCATTACAAAGTGTTTGATAGAGACTGTTAAAGTGATATTATGGGCATTGTGCACTGTTGAATTGAGCTGAAAGGAATTAACAGGTCAAAAGAGTTCGTTAAAATGTAGTTACTGATCAATTATCTGCAACTCATCTTGCTACCAGTTGTTTATAAAAATATATTTTATATTCGATATTCTTACGTGATCCACCCAGTCCTGTTAGCCGAAATGATCCGTAAAACAAAATTGTGTCTTTGTGTCGTATGAACGAATCTGCACTAAAACTAAATTTAGGTTCAAATCTTACATACATGATCAGTTGTCAAACGAAAGTACAGTTGATATTCAAATGCATTATTTTTCTCTTTCCATGATGTTGTTTAAGTATGTTGATGCTGCTTTAGCAAATATAAGTGTATATGAAGTGAAAACACCAAAAATAAACAACAGTTGCGATAGACACCTATAAACTGTTAGATGCCCATAATATCACTTTAATGTAATGTGCGATTCAAAATTCAAGCAATTATTGAATATTCCTACTTATATAATATTCTTAAGTGCTCGGTGTCTTGTAGATCTAAACAGTGTGGACCAGACCGTGACCTCCGGACATAACATATTGAGTACGCATGGGCGACATCTTAGTTTTTCAAGTATTAATGACAGATGATTTGCAGTGTTGGAGTACATAAAAGTCAAGGATAAAACCATATAAATCAACTATAATGACCTATCTGTTTGTTAGATTTGATTTGTTAGAGAATGCTAACCGTAATTTCTTTCTTATAATGTTTTTTATAATGTTTGTTGAGTTTCATTATTCTTATACATGTATTTAAAAGAAACAGTAAGACTGTTGCAGAAATCTTTGTGCCTGTTGGACTCTTGCATGAATGCAGTTGCCAGTTCTATATTCTGCTATATCTAACCTTATTGATAAACAAGGGCTGTTTGTAAAACATGCATGCCCCCCATATGGGCTGTCCGTTGTAGTGGCAGCCATTGTGTGTATACGATTTTTGTCACTGTGACCTTGATCTTTGACCTAGTGACCTAAAAATCAATAGGGGTCATCTGCGAGTCACGATCAATGTACCTATGAAGTGTCATGATCCTAGGCAAAAGCGTACTTGAGTTATCATCCGAAAATCATTTTACTATTTCGGGTCACCGTGACCTTGACCTTTGACCTTGTGACCTCAAAATCAATAGGGGTCATCTGCAAGTCATGATCAATCTACCTATGAAGTTTCATGATCCTAGGCATATGCGTTCTCGAGTTATCATCCGAAAACCATTTTACTATTTCGGGTCACCGTGACCTTGACCTTTGACCTAGTGACCTCAAAATCGATAGGGGTCATCTGCGAGTTATGATCAATCTACCCATGAAGTTTCATGATCCTAGGCGTATGCATTCTTGAGTTATCATCCGGAAACCATTTTACTATTTCGGGTCACCGTGACCTTAACCTTTGACCTAGTGACCTCAAAATCAATAGGGGTCATCTGCAAGTCATGATCAATCTACCCATGAAGTTTCATGATCCTAGGCGTATGCGTTCTTGAGTTATCATTCAAAAACCATTTTACTATTTTGGGTCACCGTGACCTTGACCTTTGACCTAGTGACCTCAAAATCAATAGGGGTCATCTGCGAGTCATGATCAATGTACCTATGAAGTTTCATGATCCTAGGCCCAAGCGTTCTTGAGTTATCGTCTGACAACCACCTGGTGGACGGACCGACAGACCGACAGACCGACCGACCGACAGACGGACAGACCGACATGAGCAAAGCAATATACCCCCTCTTCTTCGAAGGGGGGCATAAAAACAAAAGATAACCATTTAAGAAGCATATGATAAATGATACCATTGTTAATTGTCCAATAAAAATACAATAATTATTCCAATGGCCTTAGATTAGCATATTCCCGTCATTGACGTTTTGCTCCATAATAAAATATGGCTAAAAACCTCGTCAGGTCCCCACGTTTTAGCCCCTCCGCTATGCTCCATTAATGCTCGATTGGTTTATGTCGACTCGGGTACTACTAAATTGTACCCTGTGTACTCTTAAGTATGCTTAAATGTACCCATGGTATGGAAAATATACCAACACGTACCCGTCAAATTTGGACTGTACTCAAGTTTATTCCCGCTGAAAATCCGATGTCGTAAAACGTGCTACGAAAAAATCTCTTTGAACAAAATCTGCCTCAACATGCTGTTTGAGTAGAAATTTCGATTATATTGAGGCCATTTTACAGAATATTGGCATAAAAAAACATAAATAATGTGAAAAAAGGCGACAAGGAACACTTTAGCGTTACAATTTTCAGGTACGTTTCAGTATATTTTCCGTATCGGGTGTACATTTAAGTATACTTAAGTACCAAGTGTACATTTAAGTAGTATCCAAGCCGAAAACGACCAATCGAGTTCTATTAATAGGTAATGGGTGTAACAGAATGACAAGCCGTGGTCCACAACGATGATGCAAGAACAGACTGTATCATTCTTTATCAGAAAAAAATGCATAAATAAGAAGAACGCCTGTGTGTGTGAATAGTGTTTATCATATAATAATTTAATATTTATTACATCGATAGTTGTTTTAAAGCTATTGTCGGTCCGAATTTCTTATGGATACTTATGGATAATTTCCAGCACAAGTCAAGCCTCTACGCCGGATTCAAAATCTTCATTATAATCTTCAAGGTCGCGACTTATGTGACTTCTGGTGTTACAATTAATCGCTGCCTTGTAGTTATATAGCATATCTTGTTTTTTTTCCAGTGATTGTCAAGTCTATATTCTTAAATGAATTTATGGTTTTAACACTTGCTGCATGGTCTGGGAGACTATTGCAGATTTTTACTGATCTCGGTGTAAAGCAGTATTTTGTTTGCATTTTCTCTAGTAGTTTCACGCGTTGAATGATCTTTCCTCCATTTAATAAAGTATGCCTCTTCTTGGTTATATTTGCCACTTGAAATTTTATAGATTTCAATCATATCTCTTCGATGTCTTCTTTAATTGAGCGTTAGGAGTTTAAGTTTTTTAAGTCTTTCTTTATATTTCAAGTTGTTAAAGCCTGGGAGTTGTTTTGTGGCACGTATTTGTACACCTTCAATAAGGTGATTATGTTTTTCGAGATGAGGGAACCGGACCGAGCCGGCATAGCTTAGGTGCGATCTTACAAGCTTATATAAAGTGGTACAAATGTTTTTTCTTCAGAAATTTGGAGTGTTCTACAAATTACTGGTGACATAGAGTTTGCTTTTTAAACTTTCTCACTTATATGTTTTTGGAAAGAGAGCTTGATGAATTGATGATCATTAGGTGTGAAATTGTCAAGGCGCTTAATCGAAACGGATTAAAGCGGTAATACTTGTGCGTTACTGGCTAACCGGCAGTATATACGATACGACACTGTATCATATCAGAAAATATTGACGCTTTTGAGGAAAGTGTGTATGTGTTTTTTATGCCCCCGGATCGAAAGATCAGGGGTATATTGTTTTTGGCCTGTCTGTCTGTCTGTCATTGTAACAGTCAATCATTGTATGTGTGTGTCACAAAACTTTAACCTTGGTTCAACTTTTATAACTTTTGCAATATTGAAGATAGCACCTTCATATTTGACATGCATGTGTATCTCATGGAGCTGCACATTTTGAGTGGTGAAAAGTCAAGGTCAAGGTAATCCTTCAAGGTCAAAGGTTAAATATCATTGTATTTTTCTTTCCTAAAACTTTAACCTTCGTTAAAGTTTGGTCATAACTTTTTTAATATTTTACAGAGCAACTTGATATTTGGCATGCATGTGTATCTCACGGAGCTGCACAATTTGAGTGGCTAAAGGTCAAGGTCATCATTCAAGGTCAAAGGTCAAATTTATGGCTTCAAACAAAGACCTATAGATAACACAGATTGGAAACTCTCCTCTTCGCGATAGCGATATGCGATAATATCTAACGGCGGACGCGGGTCACGTGACATTGATTTTGGAGATGCCGGTGTACCTGTAGATTCTTCTCTGTTCCAGCTACTGTCGGCCATTTTGTTATAAAGCAATCAATTATTCTTCGTAATTAGTCGTTAATATTTGTTGTCGTAGGGTATTCTGAGCATGATCTGGTAGTTTATATTATATTGATATTGTTATTAACAATCTTAGTGTGTTAATTGGTGTTTTTAGTGCTCGGTTGTCAGTTTGCAGAGCAATGAATGTCTGAAAGCGCAACGTTACGAACGTCGCGTAGTGAGCAAAGTCGGTCGCCGAAAAAAGACATATTGAATATTTTTTGTGTTAATAAAAATAAGTATTTATTTTCTGTGTTGATAATTCTTTAGGTTTTGGTAGTTGTTATTCTAATTTATTATTAATTTATCGGAAATTGAAAGAGAACACTGGATTCGTTAATTTTCGATAATTTTTTAAAAATTGAAAGGCCCGAAGCATTTTTTTAAACATCTTCATTAAGCATCACATATTGATAACGTAAGATTTTTATGCTAGGTGAGATGTTAATCGATGTATGATTTATAAAAAGTAGACGAAAATGAGGTATTTTAAAGGATTTTGCCTTTATACAATTTGTACTATTTTATAGACCAATTCACGCGTGACGTCACGCGCACCTGCTTGTTTTTATCCGTGCTACTCTGGTAGGCAAAAGAAAGATAGATCAAAGGGGAGATATCGAGCATGATATTAATTGTCACGCTCTATATCTATATTAAATACATTATTTAATATATTTTGATATGTATACTAATATAGATATAGAGCGTGACAATTAATATCATGCTCGATATCTCCCCTTTGATCTATCTTTCTTTTGCCTACCAGAGCAGCACGGATAAAAACAAGCAGGTGCGCGTGACGTCACGCGTGAATTGGTCTTTCACTCATATTTTTGATCACACTTTTATACTCATATAATTGATAATTATAATTATATAATGGGAAGCAGTATTATTTTTTGTAATTTTTGAAGTCCTTTTGCAAGAAATAAAACGGCTAATGCATAGCTTTGTTTTGTGAAATTGTCGGTGTTTAGTCTTCAGACCACCTTTACCTTGATGCTAATTGACCTTATCGCAACATCCGGGCACATGCGTCAGTTAGAGTTACATGCCCCTTGACGACGGTGAAAACAAAAGCGCTGTCGCCATTTTATTTGCATTGAAATATTTAACACTGCTCGCAATTTTCTTAAGTTAAGGCACATCTTCGCGACCATTTTTTAGAATAAAAATACCCAGAAATAGAAATTCTTTCATAATTAATTTAATTTAATGAACGAACACAAATAAGGATAAAAACAAACAACCAATAAATTTTTAATATATGCAACATATAGGCCCTAGTAGCTGATTTGAACCTCTATATTTGTTACCTTATTACCTTGTTACGTATTAAATAAACTCTCGTGATAAATGTTATTGTTTTTATTTAATTCACACCAATTTCGACACTTTTTGTTTCCGCATGTTAGGTATTTGAATGCCCCTTTTTTCATCACAAACCGATTATCTTGTTATGATTGGATACTGTCCAGACAAAGAAAACACGGTGTCATAGAGCCAGCTGGGGACCTATACTTGGGGCTCTGCATAAACCACATGTGGTCATTAAACACAATTTATGATACCTCTATGTCATCTCTTGTCATACTGAGCAGTCATTTACGCCAAATTTTTAATGCCGAAATAATTGAATATACAGTGGCCGTTTTCGACCTTTTTATGCAGAGTTTTATGTTAAGCAGTGTGCTCGGGCAATGGTTTATAACCGAAGTCCCGAGGGTAAACAATCCCATTAGTCAGTCTGTCTCCTCTTTCTGGTAGTATTAAGCAGTCATTTGGATGAATAATTAACGCCGATGTACTTAACAGTTGCTTAAATTAGATATGTGACATATGGTCAAATATAAAGTCATGTCCATTTAGATTATCAGAAATTTACACCGTAAAGATACTAGCCCGATTAATTTATTAAAGTGTGTGATAATTATAAAATTTACGTAAAAAAACAAGTAACGTATTTAGCGTGTATCAGTTAATTAAAAAGACGTCATTCCGTATTAAGATTTAATGTTACGACAATAAACGATCGACATCATAAAAAAGAAATTACGTTTAACAGAAACGGGGGTAAATAATGTTTGAAAAACAAATATTTATACAGATATATGTGTGTTAATTTTAATATTTGTCACTCGTACTCATTACAATGAACACAACTAAGGCTTTCAGTAAGTCATGTACTAGATGTCCCTACGTATTTTACAGCTTCACATTAGCATGATAAATTGACATAGTATTAGTAGAAATATAATTATAATGTTCGAAGATGAATGAACCCTGAAAAGAACGACAATACTCATTACATCAACATCTACAAGGATACTCCCATTATTACAGAATAAACGAATTTACCCGTAGTCTCAGTGAGAAAGTTAATCATGAATGTCGCAGTACTCGATCATCGGCCACTTGGTCGGGTCATTTTTCCAACATCCAGCTTGCAATTTGTACGGACATTCATTAAGTCCAATTAGTTTTATTTTCTGATCATATCGGGCTTTCGAAAATCGAGATTTTATAAAAAAAAATAATTACTCATGTTTCTATGAAACTTTATTTTATAAAAATCGGATCATTATTGACCAAGTTACAGCCGCCTTTCATAGCGCTGTAACATTTTCGCATAACTTTGCTCGATAATCGTAGCCGTTGCTACTGACGCGTAAATCTATACTTAGGAAGACCCCCTTCTATAATTAGGAAGACCCCCTTCCGAATATTCAAAAGACATTTTAAACACCAATTACAGGACATTTAATTATCTATCGACTTCCCAATAGGAATGCAATTGACGAAATATCAGCAGAGGTGCTCAATCAGCGTAGTAAATCGAACGTATCTAGGGCATTGTTTTCACCGTCGCTAAGGGACTTCCCCTTTTGTGACGTCATCGCGATAAGGTCAATGACTAACGAGTATATATTTTTTATAGATAAGAATTAATTAAACAATATTGACATTAAAAATGCAATATCTTTAATAGTATTAAGGTTTTATGATGTTGTTGTTAATGTTTTCGATATATTGACTAAACACGTGCCGTTATCTATATGACATAATGTTTATCGTTACTGTACCCAGTGCTTTTGCCTACCAGCGCATTGCGCATGCGCGAAAATTCGGAATCAAAACAATAACAATGAATTGGTCTATACTGTTTTTCCATTCAATCATTTTTCACACCTGTCGCCAAAGTGGTTTGTTTCTTTTTGACAAACTTTTCTAGTTCTCATCCCATATCGTTGAAGTAAGATTTTTATGCTAGGCAAGATGTTAATCTAAGTATAGATTTAAACAAACCATAAGAAAATAATCAATTCAAAGTATTTGGCCTTATACAATGTTGGTACAATTTTAAGCTCTTTTCTTCTGTTGTACAAGATTGCTGTCAAACGTGTTTTTGTTCTTTTTGATAAACTTTTTCATTTTTCATCCCAAATAGATTAAGTCAGATTTTTATGCTTGGTGATATGTTAATCTAGGTATGAATAAACTAAACTGGAGGAAAATGTTCATTTTAAAGGATTTTGGCCTTGTACAAAGATGGTACAATTTTAAGCTCTTTTATCCTATTATACACACATGTCGTCAAAGGTGCTTTGGTTCATTGTGAAAAACTTCGTCATTATTCACCTCAAATCGAAGAAATAAGATTTTTATTCTGGGTAATATGTTTATCTTGATATGAATAAAAAACAAGATGAAAGTACAATGTATGGGTTAAAATTCTCATTTAATATCTTTTATTAGTATTACCAATTTTCCTGTCAATGTTACACATGCAAGTTAACATATTTTAACAGATAGCTGTGAGATTACTATTAAAACACAAACAAAAGCTGTGAGATGACTATAATTCGCCGGCCGCGGCCACTGATCACACAAAATCAATCAACAACGCAAACTGATAATTGAAGTTAGGATCCCTTCTTTTATTAATTCTCAAGAATAAAGAAAAAACACACAAAGCATCTTCTTCAGTTCACTAATTGATCCGACGATTAACACGCGCGTGAAATGTTGTTGTTTTTTTCTTTCCGCGAAATCCTAGCCCACGATACTGAAAGCTTAATTTAACTACCAAAAGAAAAAAAAACTGGATTACAAACAAAACTTTAATAACCTATAACTCATGAATAAGATCTAAATAAAAAGAGAATTAAACAATTGAAAAAATCTACACAATCAATATTGAAATAAGTCTAACTGAAACCGTTTTTGGATCGAACGATCATAGCATTTATTATACTGTAATGTTGTTTTAATCAGAGACCTAGATCTATGTGTCCACATATATCTATCCGTTTTGAAATAATAATATTTTATAAGGTTTTAACTGTTTGAAATACCAAATTATACAAGAATATTTTATCAGCAAAAGCCTTTCAAAAAAACTATTCAACAGCATTCTCGCCGCGATTTGGAAGTTCTTAGCGCTATTTCTTCAACGATCGCGGCATTATAAATTCTTATTGTAGGTAAATAAAATCGAGATTTTATAAAAAAAAATAATTACTCATGTTTCTATGAAACTTTATTTTATAAAAATCGGATCATTATTGACCAAGTTACAGCCGCCTTTCATAGCGCTGTAACATTTTCGCATAACTTTGCTCGATAATCGTAGCCGTTGCTACTGACGCGTCGCTATCTTATCGCAATCGTGACACCGGCTATCTCCGGACTACTCCGTGTGTGTTTCAGAGTTTATTTACAGGTCCTACTGGCCTCTTCACGAGGTTACGGTAGCCCGACCTGCCCCTGTGACCTCTCAGGGGAAAATATTAATTTTAGAGTCAAAGTAGGTCAAATTTACCCCGGCTTCCCGGGTATTCGCCAAATACTTTAATTTTTAAAAGAGTTCGTTGCACGTTGGCCAATGAGACCTTAATGTGCTATCTACCTAAAGGTGGTGATGAGGAGCGGATCCCGCCGAGTGTCCCGCACATTACTAATGTACAAGACACTCAACGCGACCCACATCCAAACACCACCCGGTACGTAGGACCCGGAACACACACACGTATCTCTCTTACACCCCCACTCATTACGGGTGGCGCGTATGAGAGCGCCACGCCCGTGTGTTCCGGGTTCCTTGGTGGTGATCTGTGTATGGTTGTGTATAGTGTGTGGTATGTGATTGTTGTGCATTTGTCTGGAGCGGAAGAGGAGGTGTCTGTCGGTAATTTACGGTCGTCGGTCAGTCGTGAAGGGTTGTATATTGTTGCAGTTCCCAGATCGCAGAACCCGCCGCCCCCGCACAAGCGCACCCACGCCGAGCGAGCCCGAGCCCCCCCCCCCCCCGCGCCCGCATACGGCCCCGGCCCGAGCACCCAACCGCTGGAGACCCCCGAGACAAGCACCCTCATCCACCCACTTGCTGCGCGCGACAACAAATCAGTCGAGAACCAACCATGGAGCCATCCAAAGCCCTACCCAGAGTCACCATCGTTCCTTCCCACCCGCCTGCCAAACATCCAGACCATGTATCAAGCTGGGATGTATTAATTTTGCTGTTATGTTGTATTTGCTTTTATAATTGGATAGGTATAGTAAATAAATGATCTAAAAACTCCGTTGATATATCATATGATTTATTTATGTTTGATGTTAATTTGTAAAACTCACAGTATTATAGATTATGTCCTGTATTCTATCTTTCATTTACCCAAGTGTGATTGTTGTGCTCTCCGCCCCATGAGAGGTGTTAGTGGGGGTTCGAGCAGGATACAGGAAACACCCCGATTCCAGAGGCGCCCCTGGTTCTTTTAAGTGCCCGGTGTATAGCACCGATACACTGCACCCTCGTATAACGTCCCTCGCGGAGGACATATTAGTACATAGTGTTAGTATTGGTGTTTATATACATGTGTAGTTCTCCGATTGATTCATGGAATAAATCGTCTGCTGATCCTCAGTGTACTTATCGGTTTCTCGACCACGTGACCCCGCCGAGAGATAGCCCGATAAGGCGCGAAGTTTCCAATCTGTGTTATCTAGGTCTTTGCTTCAAAGCGGCGCAATAGGGGGCATTGTGTTTCTGACAAACACATCTCTTGTTGTTGTTTTTTAAATTCTGTACTTGAAGTCTACAATTTTACCAAAAACTATATTTCACGGAACAGCTAAGACATTCATTCAATAATGTGATGCTTGTTTCTCAGCAACAAAAACGACATAATTTTGCAATAACGCATTGTGTTTGTTGGGTTTGCAAAACTAGAACATGCTTATAATTCTTGAAGTCGCGAAAGTTGTCATTGATGAAACATGATATCCCTATAAACGGGACTGTGAGGACTATCTGAGCCCGTTCATCTTTAAAAATACCAAGTCTCTACTAAAAAAACATAATAACTAGAACATTTCAAACCACCATTACTTTAGAAGCGTTGTTAATGCGTCTACAAAGCAAAAAAGAAAACACTGTGACATTTTAAAAAGAAATGCGTATAAAATAACAGAGACGAAGATAACATTTTATTTACGTCTCTGGAAATAATAATACTTATTGATACAGCTGGTTTTCTTGGTTGTCGGAAAATGAACCGTTCTCACCTAAACTCAACCGAGGACCGTACTGACTTTCAAAACACGAGACGAAAAAAAAACATAATTTGCCGTTAGCGTTGATTGCTTCGATATTTGCTCATCATAATGGAGAAATTTAATTATTAATCAAAACAAGGTACAATATCTAGAGGTTCACGTTTAAAATTCATGTCCAATTATATATTTCTTTTGGGCATATGATTGTTATTCACTTCGGTAAGTTGCTCGTCAGTTGGATTCGTTCAGAGAGTTCTCGTCCGTGAATAACACTTTACAGCCAAACATTAAATGATAAACCAGTTTTTTATATTAAAAATGCATAAAACTCGGTTATTTTAGTTTGTTTATCCTCAACCATTTTTCATTCCTGGCAACAGATCCTTCGGGGAATTAGTAACGACTCGCTATGTTTGATTTTGGTCCTGTTTATGCTTTATTTCCATTTTTATTATTGTGTTTAAACAAAAATGAAACATTCAAAAGTGGGTGGGTATGGAAAAATATCTCCAAGTATCAGGTTTTACGGCCCCATTATTAATAAATCATTGAAAATATGTTTGTCGATACTCTTTAAAACTATGGAATATTGTTTATTACAGTACCCTCACTGAACCGTGATTCGCGACCTCAAGCAAACAATCGCAGTTGAGGACTACAACAAAGTGGATAAATAATAAAATATCTACTCACGTTTCAAGAATAATCTATTTCCATTTGAATTCCATAAAAAATCCCAGAAATCACAATTAAATGTTCTTGGCACAACTCAATATCAACACAACACATCTCCAGCGTCGGCCATTTTGAATACAACGTTAAATCGCGGATGAGTGTAAAGGTACAAAAAGTAGTTCCAATTAGGCCAGGCAAACATTGTCCAGTGTTTATAGTAACATAAACTTTTAAAACTATTAATATTTTTAACACTAACATTTTTTTAACACTAACAGTTTAATTAATCAGGATTTTTTGTTATTATTCCTCCGAAATACAATGTGGGCACAGGAATGTACCCCCCCTCCTGATGACTCTCACTTCTGAACAGTAGATCAGATGACACCAGTGCAAGCAGGGATGACCATTCTTCTTGCCATCACACTGTGCCCATTTTGTGAATGTGAGGGAAACACACTGTGCCAATTCACTCGGCTGGAATTTCCTACAAACACAGCAGAGTTCAGACGGGTCAGTTTCATCATCTGAGGCTTCAGACTCAGTGCTGGAGTGGACCAAGTTTGCACATGATGGCCCAGCCACTGGATTTCTGTTCAGCGCAGAAGTCATGCAAGACTTTTTAGACACTGGAGCAGCTTTCTTAGACTTTGCCGTTGGTTTCTTTGATTTCGGTTTAATTTGGCCCTCCTGATGTTCATGAACAGCTTTCATTACATAGTCACTTGTAAGTTCTTTTCCAGAAACATGCCTACTTAAAGTGTTTCTAGGTTTCTTTTCACTGCTGTTGGTCTGTTTGACAGATTTAAGATGATGTTCAATGTGATCAAAGAAATCAAGCTTGTCCTCAACAATGACTCCACCTTCTACAGTTGATTCAGTACTCTGACTGCACATGCCAACATCTGGGGGCCCAATTTCCAGTGGCTCAAAAACTTGTGCTGGAATGAGGCTAGTTTTTGGCACAGCATTTCTGTCGATGGGATAGATTCCAGTGCGCATGAAACCGCTTTGCAGGTTAGTGACATTCAACGCCTTTGCATAGACCTTGCAGGATATTTCACATATGTTGTAGCGCGTGATCGCTGCACTGGTTTCCCTGATGACTTTGTGACATTGTGCGTTGTACATCTTCTGGAAGGGACCATAACACGCAACATCTAGTGGTTGACATAAGTGGCTGGTATGAGCTGGCAGAACAAACAAAATAATGTTTTGCTTCTTAGCCCATTCTGCAAGTGTTAAAGACACGTGTGATCTGTGCCCATCCAGTAGAAGGATCAGTGGATGTGTTTCTCTACTGGGGACAAATTTGATGAAGTGTTCAGTTAGATAGCGAGTGAAAACTTCAAGATTCGACCAACCGCTGTCTGACACGGCTGCATCAGTACCAGGAGTTTTGCCTTTTAAAAGGTCCAGATTCAACCTCTGTCCAGAGAAAACAAAGAACGGGGGGACAGATGCTCCACTTGCACTTCCACAGCCTATTATAGTCACTGTCTGACCCTTGCCTGACGTTACTGCTTGCGGCTTAAAGTCTACACTAGAGATGACATGTGGAGGCTTGTGATCAATGGTTACACCTTTTTCATCAGCATTGTAAATCAAGTGTGGTTTGTCCAGTAAATCATGTTTTCGAAGACACTTTTCAAGATTATCAAAATACACATTCACCGTGCTCTCACTTGCCATTTTTGCGCGAGCATACTCCAAACCCCTCGGCTTTGTTAATCGGATTTCTGGCCATCTCTTCATAAACCCCCTCATCCAACTCATGGTCAAGGGTTTATCCTTGGTGCGAATACCAAGCTGGACAGCATACATACTTGCAGCATCTACACACTCCTGTTGCGTGTATCCATACCCCAGAGCTGCCATATTCTTGAAATGTTCAACAATTTTAGCCTCCTGGAACTGGTCAAACATGGGAACTTTCCCCATTACACATGTATCTGGGTCAATTTTCAATAAGACCCTGTCTCTAAGTGTGGTCTCTGGGACCCGATACACCCTGGAGGCCTTCAACACTGGCATACCATCTTCCTTGACACTTCTGTAAGCAGCAGTCATTGCCGAGGGAGAGTATAACCTGTATTTGCTGTGAATAGGCTGTGGGGTTTTCTGTAAAAAGTACAAGAAATTACATAAAAATTAATTCAGAAGATAAGAAACCAATGCACTGTTAAACACTTTTCAAAATTTGCTTGGCCTTACTACGAAAATTCTGATGAAGTCACGTGACCTTCATTCACTGATGCAAACGTAAACAATGTCAAAACTTTTGAAACACTGATTTTAGGCACAGATCTGGGCTTGTTTCCATGGGGATATTTTAAGCATTAAATAAATACATAAATTTAGGATAAACATATTGTAACAACAATAAATACCTGTTTAAACCTCATTTTGCCCGGAAAATAATACGTCTGCAAGAGTTGTAGTATATGCAAATGAGATGACATAAAAATTTCGCACCTGCCGTGACATCTCGCGATATCAAGAAAAAACAAAGATGGCCGCGACCTTACGTACTAGCGATTTTAGGACAGTCGAGGATATTATATTATCTTTATTGAAAATTATTCCTTTTGAGAAAAGATTCTCTTGTCTTTTGTTCAGGTATGGCATCGTCGAAATGAGGCGTTCTTATAGACTAGATACAAGAGTCTGAGACGGCTTTGAAAATAAAACAAACTATAAATTTATTTCTATTACATATTGTTAACGCCTATAATTTACGGGAAATATAACATACGTTGGCGCGAAATATATATATACGCTTCCGACGTCATTTATCCATTGTTATTCTACGTAAATATCTGTTAAGTTTAAATTGTTTTAAGATTGTGGTTGTTTGTGTACAAAGAGTTAATATCGGTAAATATATTGTTGGTACTTATATTGTATATGTATTTCTGTATGTATTATCATTATTATTACATACGCGCAATCGTTTGAATTAATTATTTGAATACTATGTTAATAATTTGGTATGTTTGACTGTATATACATGTATTATAAATGTATTGTATTTATTTTTTAGAGAATCGTCAGCGAATAAAAATAATGACGCATATCTCGTTTCTTCGTATTGAACTGGCCAACTCTTAACACATATATTTGGATAACTTTAATGTGATAACAAAAAGGAATACACACGTCTTAACAATACAATACAGTATCGTATTTACTGCACATAAAGTGTTCATTTTATTAATAAGTTCAATAACATCATAATCATCATCATAATAATCATCATCATCATTCATCATCATAATCATCATCATAATGATAATAATCGTAAGCATCAAAATAATCATCATCATAATAATCATCATCATAATCATCATTGACACTAATGAACGAAACTGCTATTGTTTCATAGACAATTATCAATTTATTTTCATAAGCAATCAAACTAACCATTTTTCTGTCGCGGAAATGCCTACATGTTTGCAAATTTCGTCATAAATTACTTTACAAAATAGGGGAAGATGTACATAACATAATTGATTTATGAATTGACACTAAGGAACGAGACTGTTATTGTTTCATTGACAATTATCAATTTATTTTCGTAAGCAATCAACGTAACATTTTTTTATTCTAATTGACAGCATACACTTGTTCCTGTTGTGATGCACATCATAAATGCACGAAACAGATGTTGTTTTCTTTAATTACTCCTATCCCATTGATTATCGAATGAAGCCATTGTCTAGCTAGTCAGTTTGCGAAGACACCTATATTGCATGTGCGATGTTGCCATCTATCACAGACACCTCACACGTGATGCCATGCTGCAGGAGGGGTTGGCCTTCTGACAAAATTGGCACGCGTCCTCCATCACAAATTTTCGATCACAAGCAATAACAATGACACTGTTTTTTATGCCCCCCTTTGAAAAAGAGGGGGTATATTGCTTTGCACATGTCGGTCTGTCGGTCGGTCCGTCCACCAGATGGTTTCCGGATGATAACTCAAGAACGCTTGGGCCTAGGATCATGAAACTTCATTGATCATGACTCGCAGATGACCCCTTTTGATTTTGAGGTCACTACGTCAAAGGTCACGGTCACGGTGACTCGAAATAGCAAATGGTTTCTGGATGATAACTCAAGAACGCTTAGGCATGGGTTTCATGAAACTTGATAGGTAGATTAATCCTGACTCTCAGATGACCCCTATTGATTTTCAGGTCAAAGGTCAAGGTCACAGTGACCTGAAATAGTAAAATGGTTTCCGGATGATAACTCAAGAACGCTTAGGCCTAGGATCATGAAACTTTATAGGTAGATTGATCATGACTCGCAGATGACCCCTATTGATTTTCAGGTCACTAGGTCAAAGGTCAAGGTCACAGTGACCCGAAATAGTAAAATGGTTTCCGGATGATAGCTGAAGAACACTTACGTTGAAAAATAAATTAAATATAACAAATAACATAATATTTCAAATCTACGTCATGTGATAATCTAATTTGCGATATGACTGTTAATTGATGCATCCTGCATTCGCGCCACCTCCTATCATTAGCGCCACCTCCTAAGTATTGGCTCCATCTCTTTTGGAAAAATGCAAAATTATCTACTACCTCGGGGAAAAAGCCAATATTTGTGTGCATGCAGCATCTTATGTATATTGTACACAATCGTTTGATGCCATTAGCTATTTAATTGGTAGGACATTTTCTCGTCAAACAGACAAAACTTATCGATAAGCTTTATAAAACTCCACCATGCCACAACTTATAAAGGTTCTCACGTTTTTAAATGGGTTGAGAATGTACGTGTCTGTACATTTGTGGACAAATCAATCTTCGCTGAATCGCACTACATTGCCCGATTTAAAAAATAATGCGAATTATGTTGAAAAAAGCATATAAAACCTAATCATCCAGTTAAATTGTCCATGAAATTTCAAAACATCCAGGCCAGGGCGCCACCTCAGAAGTCGCATTGGTTCATTTATTAATGCATCGCAAAAAAGAGGTGGCGCGCATGATTAACAGACGTGTTTTATAACGATAATCCCTTTACTCTTGAGTAATTAAACCTGGGAATCTTTAATGGACAGTATGATCTAATCCTTTGCTTCTTTTTATTAATATAAAGAAAAGTATGACATTAAACAAATGTGCCGTATCCAATAGTCCTCCTTATCAAAATTCATGTTATATGGTAATATTGTTACTGTACATACATGTATAAAAATACATCAAATAAAACTTAATACTAGCTTCTTAATTTGACTTTTAGTATATGTTTAATCAGTATTTACCTTACATGATCCCTATTGTTGTAATATTAAATTAATTGTAGATTCATTCTCTAGACATGTCGTGTACATAACTTCATATTCATTTTTTGTAAGTTATGGACAATGCCATATTTTTATGCTTTATCCACATACCTTTTATCTTAATGATGAATACAGCGATCTTAACAGTGTGTCTAAAATTTCAATAATGAATATATATTTTAGTTAGATATAGGGCTGATAATGGTTTTAAACGGAATCCCGATGGTTATCAAACTATGCCGAACCTTAAATTCATATTCTGAATTGATTTCATTTATATTACCATATATAATATAACATTTTATTTTGATAGGGCAAGTCGTTATATATGTGGGGCCAGTCTTTATATAGGCGGGGCAAATCGTTATAAAAATGGGGCGAGTCGTTATGGGGCGAGTTGTTAAGGGGGCGAGTCGTTACATTACCTCCTTCGGGTGGCCGTGAAGTGCAACTCATGTTCACTCCTGGCCTAGAATACACTCTTATCTGAAATATGAGCTGCATAAAATGTTCTCTGGCATAATATTATCAAAAATATGCCCCGATCATGCCTTGATTGGTCATTGTTGGCTCAGGTACTGCTTAAATGAACCCAGGGTACCCTGGGTATGGAAAATATACTGAAACATACCCAGGAATTCTAATGCTAAATTGGTGGTTGTCAGCTTTTTTTTCCAATTAATTTTTATATTTATGTCAATGTTATGTAAAATGGCCTCTATAATAGAAACTCCTGCTCTGAAAAGCATTTTGAGAAAGTGTTTTTCAAAAATAATTTTATTTCGTATTCTTAAGCGCGCTTGATTACATCGGATTTTTAATTTGCCAGGTACATGTCATTATATTTTTTGTACCAGGGTACCTTTAAGTATACAGAAAGACCAGTTGACAAGTGACGTCACGCGCACCTGCAAAGTTTAGACTCCGCCCACTGGTTGGCAAAAAGAGGTGGAATTCATATAATGGCATACAGAGAAGGTTGACGAAATCATCGTTTTTAATGATAATCATGCACATATAAAATATAGATTTACTAATTATGTCTATATAAAACATTAGCATGCAAGGGAATGCATCTTTGGAACGGTTATATTGTTGTTATTATTCGTTTTTCTTTCAGAATAAATTCAATTTAATGAACGAAAACAAATAAGGATGAAAGCAAACAACCAATAGGTCTATTTTCTGTACGCAACATAGGGTAACTGATTTGAACCTTTATGTCTGAAAAAACTTACCTTGTTACACATTAAATAAATTCCCTTGACCTATGTAATTGTTTTATTTAATTGTTCGACACTCTTAGTTGCAGCTTTTATATCCCGGTGTTTTTTTAAAGATTATTTTATTTCGTATTCTGAAGCGCGCTTGATGACATCGGATTTTAAATTTGCCAGGTACATGTTATTATATTTTTTGTACCAGGGTACAGTAAAGTATACTTAAGAGTACCCGGTGTACATGTAAGTAGTAACAAGCCGACAATGACCAGTCAAGCACTATCATGGCCTAAGGCTCAAATTAAAACAACTTACATGATATGGTGTGCTTAGTTGCTGAGTTATAATAGTAATCCAAAGTTTCAAGTGCACTAGAGAATGTCTATGAATTTGCAATAGAAAATGCCTAGATTTTTATATAGTTTATGGAACTTTATTTTATAGACACACATGGGACATTATAATTCTTGTATGGCTTTTGCCTTTACCAGAAGAACTTTAAGCTCTAGTTTTATTAGGAACTCATTAAAGCTGAAAGCATTTTCACATTTTGGTAAATTGACAAAAAGTGGTGAAAGGTCAAGGTCATCCTTCAATGTCAAAGGTCAAATATATGGCTTCAAAGCGGCGCAATAGGGGTCATAATGTTTCTGACAAACACATCACTTGTTTTTATGCCCCCTTCGAAGAAGAGGGGGTATATTGTTTGCTCATGTCAGTCGGTCGGTCTGTCGGTCCGTCCACCAGGTGGTTGTCAGACGATAACTCAAGAACGCTTGGGCCTAGGATCATGAAACTTCATAGGTACATTGATCATGACTCGCAGATGACCCCTATTGATTTTGCGGTCACTAGGTCAAAGGTCAAGGTAATGGTGACCCGAAATAGTAAAATGGTTTCCGGATGATAACTCAAGAACGCTTAGGCCTAGGATCATGAAACTTGATAGGTAGATTGATCATGACTTGCAGATGACCCCTATTGATTTTCAGGTCACTAGGTCAAAGGTCAAGGTCACAGTGACCCGAAATAGTAAAATGGTTTCCGGATGATAACTCAAGAACGCTTAGGCCTAGGATCATGAAACTTGATAGGTAGATTGATCATGACTCGCAGATGACCCCTTTTAATTTTCAGGTCACTAGGTCAAAGGTCAAGGTCACGATGACCCGAAATAGTAAAATGGTTTTCGAATGATAACTGAAGAACGCTTATTCCTAGGATCATGAAACTTGATAGGTAGATTGATCATGACTCGCAGATGACCCCTATTGATTTTCAGGTCACTAGGTCAAAGGTCAAGGTCACGATGACCCGAAATAGTAAAATGGTGTCTGGATGATAACTCAAGAACGCTTATGGCTAGGATCATGAAACTTCATTGGTACATTGATCATGACTGGCAGATGACCCCTATTGATTTTCAGGTCTCTAGGTCAAAGGTCAAGGTCACAGTGACAAAAACATATTCACACAATGGCTGTCACTACAATGGAGAGCCCATATGGGGGGCATGCATGTTTTACAAACAGCCCTTGTCTTTAATTTTATTCTTGTTTTTTACTGGAGCTTTTTAGAACCAATGTTTATATTTATTAATATCAAGCATTGAATGACAAACTTTAATACATGCCAAAATCTGTGAAAAGGTCCCTTTAAGAAGAGCTCATTGAAAGCCTATTAATTTTAAACCGAAGGAAAAAACTGGTTATTAGATTGGTGAATGTCAGCGGGAGGGCGGAACAAGCTCGTCTGGGCCATAACTTTGTCGTTCATTGTGAGATTTTAAAATCATTTGGCACATTTGTTCACCATCATTGGACGGTGTGTCGCACAAAAGAATTACGTCAATATCTCCAAGGTCAAGGTCATGCTTCGAGTTCAAAGGTCAAAAATGGCCATAGATGAGCTTGTCCGGGCAATATCTATGTCATTCATTGTAAAATCATTTGGCACATTTGTTCACCATCATTAGACGGTGTGTCACACAAAATAATTATGTCAATATCTCCAAGGTCAACGTTGCCATGACTAAAAATAGATTTATTTTGAAACAAAGGGGGTTAATTATAAACAATCAGTTCAGTTTGACTTGTCTCCCTTTATCAGACTTTTTTTTTCAAATTGAAAACCTGGTTTTGTGACAATTTTGTCCCTTGTTATTTAAAAAATCATAATTTTAGACACATTTTTTTATTATTATTTGTTTGTTTCTGAAAACTTCACTAACACAAATATGTTTTTGTAAGGCTGTCTTATATGTACAACAAATCCTGTCTCAATCATTGAAATACCATGGATTGTGTGTCACTTGTTTTCAGGTAAAATGAAAGGGTCCAATAACAACAACAACAGGCCACTTGATGCAGCACAAGAGGCCATAGCCAAGGTGAATGCCATGCTGATAGCCAAGGGAAAACTAAAGCCATCTCAACTTGGGGGCTCCAACACAAAAAAGGTAAACAAATTATAGCACATCAGGGATTTCAATTGAAGCAGAATCCTGCTTTTTGGTGCAAGCATTTTTATTATGCCCCCTTTTGAAGAAAAGGAGGTGTATAGTTTTCGCACTGTCCGTCTGTAAGTCTGTATGGCTCTCAGTCTGTCACACTTTTCGTGTCCGCTCTCTAATTCAAATATTTTTCATCCGATCTTTACCAAACTTGGTCAGAAGTTGTATCTAGACTATATCTAGGTCAAGTTCGAATATGGGTCATGCGGGGTCAAAAACTAGGTAATGCGGTTGAAAAAACAAATCCAAGGAAAGTAATAAGCTTTAAATGGACATAATTATCTGACCTGCCAAATTTTTTTTTTTTTAAATAAATCAAAGCGGGGCAGTAGGCGGCATTGTGTTTCTGACAAACACATCATGGTAAAAGGTCAAGGTCATCCTTCAAGGTCTAAGGTCAAAAATACAAATGCAAGGGAAGTAATAAGCTTTAAACAGGGGTGTGATTTTTCCGCGGATTTCCGCGTATCGGGTTGTCCCGGAGGTCATTTCTGAGATTCGCGTAAATTCGTTTTAAAAAATGTGGGGGAGAGGGGCTACCACCGATTCCGCGGATGTATTTTATAAGCGGCCCGAAATATCTGCGGCCTGCGAAATCTCTCCGCATTTTTCACTGGTAGATTCTGCCTAAGCATTTTTAAAACGAGCGATATAATTGGCTGTTGTTTCCCAATCTTCCAATTAAAATCGTTTTCTTCAAATGCGCTCAGCTGATTTGTTCGCAAATGGCGCCGTTGTGAAGAGAAAATTAAGATTATTGAAATGACAAATAGCAATCGAATAAACGACTGACATCACCTAGTCTGATAGGAATAATGAAATGTGTTTGTCAAAAAAAAAAGACTACGTTTTAGATACAAGCAACACATATTTTGTTTAGAAATGTGCCCACTGAATTTGTGTCACGGAAACCAGTGTTTGCAAATTGGAGTTTTGTCTACTTGCGAAGTAAAACAATTTAGAAGAGTATCGTTCGAACATGAGATAGACAAACATGATTCAATTTATATGTCTGAGGGTCTGTGTATAATCAGATTCATATGCATATTTTGCTTTATTATGTTTGTCACGCTGTTCAGTTAACTGAAATAGCGTTGAACTGAGTGAAGATGTGAAATGCAAGATATTGAAAAGTGAACAAATTAAATATATTAATTTAACTTAGTTAATACATCATTAACACAAGAAGAACACTCAAGTGTGTTTGTTTATATTTAGTCCATTACCTGTAATTCAATACATTGAAAAACTGCTGCTATTGATCACAATAAATACTTATTTAACTGTTTACTTTGCATCCTCAGTATGTTAAATGTGAAGTTTAACAGGTTTTTATAAAGAAATATTGTTATGAAGTTCAAGAAGTTGTTTATTTTAATGTCTGTTTTCAGGTTTGTCATAGCGTTATGCAAGCCATTCGCATAGTCAAAATCAGTCCACAGAATGTTCCTCCCCTCTGACTTTGCCTCAATCAGACCCCTGTTAAAGGGAGATAATTATTTAATATTGAACATAGCAACTTGATATTTGGCATGCATGTGTATCTCATGGAGCTGCACATTTTGAGTGGTGAATCAACAGTCACATTATTTGCTTCTAAAAATAGAGATTTGTAAGAGACAATTATTTTCAAGGGAAGTAATTTATATAATTATAAATCTCCGATTATATATTTCCTTACCAAGTATTAAAGTTCTTTTCACAGTTACTGTACAGATTTTTTATTTTGATTATTTACTCAAATGATTGATTTGTCAAAGGTTTTTTTTTTTATGATATAATTATCAACCTGGCTATGATCTCTTTGATAAATCACAGGCCTTTGTTGTCAGTGATGTCAACCCGCGGTTGGATTGGACAAAATCCAAGGGAAGTAATAAGCTTTAAAAGGAGATGATTTCTATACCTGCCAAATGATAAATAGAAATTTTATTTAAAGGGGCAGTAGGGGGCATTGTGTTTTTGACAAACACATATCTTGTTCAATTTTGTCACTTTTGACTCCTTCAAATTATCTGCCTTGCATCATTTGGATGCAAATGTTAACATGAAACTAACACAATTTATTTCAATTACACAACATGTTGTTTGTATGCCCCGCATCGAACGATCGGGGGTATATTGTTTTGGGCCTGTCTGTCATTCATTCATTCATTCATTGTGTGTGTCCCAAAACTTTAACCTTGGTTAAAGTTTTGCAATAACTTTTGCATTATTGAAGACAGCAACTTGATATTTGGCATGCATGTGTAATTCATGGAGCTGCACATTTTGAGTGGTGAAAGGTCAAGGTCATCCTTCAAGGTCAAAGGTCAAATATATGGCTTCAAAGCGGTGCAATAGGTGGCATTGTGTTTCTGACAAACACATCTCTTGTTTAGTTAAAAAATTTATACTTAAAGTTATACAAAGCACTATTTGTAGAAAAATCAAAAACTATCCTGAAACAAACTATCTAGATTTTAGTATTTTGATCCCTGAAAGTTCATTTACCCGTGAAAAGTTCAAGCACACGGTCATTTGACTCCTTGTTTTCAAAAACTATTTAAATCCCTACACATTTTTAGCTCATCTATTTTTTGAAAAAAAAAAAGAGCTATTGTCATCACCTTGGCGTCGGCGTCTGGTTAAGTTTTGTGTTTAGGTCCACTTTTCTAATAAAGTATCAATGCTATTGCATTCAAACTTGGTACACTTACTTACTATCATGAGGGGACTGGGCAGGCAAAGTTAAATAACTCTGGCATGCATTTTGACAGAATTATGTGCCCTTTTTATACTTAGAAAATTGAAAATTTTGTTAAGTTTTGTGTTTAGGTCCACTTTATTCCTAAAGTATCAAAGCTATTGCTTTCATACTTGCGACACTTACTTACTATCCTAAGGGAACTGTGCCGGCAAAGTTATGTAACTCTGACTGGCATTTTGACAGAATTATGGCCCCTTTATACTTAGAAAATCGACAATTTCGTTAAGTTTTGTGTTTTGGGCCTCTTTACTCCTAAAGTATCATAGCTATTGCTTTCAGACTTGGAACACTCACAAACTATCATAAGGGGACTGTAGGGAACAAGTTGGATAAATCTGGTTGTCATTTTGACGGAATTATGGACCTTTTTTGACTAAGTAACTTCGAATATAGGGTTAAATTTTGTGTTTACATCCACTTTACTTCTAAAGTATCAAGGCTATTGCTTTAAAACTTCAAATACTTTCATACTATCATGAGGGTACTGTACCTGGCAAGTTGAATTTTACCTTGACCTTTGAATGATCTTGACTCAAGGTCAAATAATTAAATTTTGGAAAAATTGCCATGACTTCGTTATTTATGATCAGATTTGATTGATACTTTGACAAAACAACTCTTACATGACATACTACAATAGACTCAACCCAAACCATCCCCGTTGCCCCCCCCCCCCCCCCCCCCAAAAAAAAAACAAACCATTTTTTTTTCTTTTTTTTTTTGAAAGATCATCTTACAAATGACCACACTCTCACATTATACCCGACCCCATCCAACCCCACCCAATTTTTATACCCCCACAAACGAAGTTTAGGGGGGTATATGGGAGTGAGCTTGTCTGTCGGTCGGTCGGTCTGTATTAAGTGTCCGCTCTCTAATTCAAGTAGTTTTCCAGAAGTTGTATCTAGATGATGTCTAGGCCAAGTTTGAACATGGGCCTTGCTGGGTCAAAAACTAGGTCACGGGGTCACTTAGTGCGTTTTAAACATTCAGCATGTTGTCTGCTCTCTAATTCAAGTAGTTTTCATCTGATCTTCACCAAACTTGGTCGGAAGTTGTATCTAGATGATGTCTAGGCCAAGTTTGAACATGGGCCTTGCCGGGTGAAAAACTAGGTCACGGGGTCACTTAGTGCGTTTTAAACATTCAGCATGTTGTCTGCTCTCTAATTCAAGTAGTTTTCATCCGATCTTCACCAAACTTGGTCAGGAGTTGTATCTATATGATGTCTAGGCCAAGTTCGAACATGGGCCTTGCCGGGTCAAAAACTTGGTCACGCGGTCACTTAGTGCGTTTTTAACATTCAGCATGGTGTCCTCTCTCTTATTCAAGTAGTTTTCATCTGATCTTCACCAAACTTGGTCAGAAGTTTTATCTAGATGATGTCTAGACCAAGTTCCAAGTTTAAACCTCACCATGTTGTCCGCTCGCTAATTCAAGTAGTTATTATATTATCTTCACCTAAATTGGTCAGAAGTTGTATCTTGATAATGTCTAGGGCAAGGTTGAATATGGGTCATGCCGGGTCAAAACAAGGTCACTGGGTCACTAAGTGCGTTTTAAACATCACAATGTTGTCCCCTCTCTAATTCAAGTAGTTTTCCTCCAATTTTCACCAAACTTGGTCAGAAGTTGTATCTTGATGATGTCTAGGTCAAGTTTGAATATGGGTCATGCCGGATCAAAAACAAGGTCACGGGGTATCTGAGTGCGTTTTAAACCGCACCATGTTGTCCGCTCTCTAATTCAAGTAGTTTTCATCCAATCCTCACCAAACTTGGTCACAAGTTTTATCTAAATGACTTTTAGGACAAGTTTGAACATGGGCCATTCCGGACCTTAAACTAGGTCACAAGGTCACTTAGTGCGTTTTTTAACATTCAGCATGGTGTCCGCTCTCTAATTCAAGTAGTTTACATCCGATCTTCACCAAACTTGGTCAGAAGTTTTATGGAGATGATCTTAAGGCCAAGTTAGAACATGGGCCTTTCTGGGTCAAAAACTAGGTCAAGGGGTCACTTAGTGCGTTTTAAAAATTGAGCATGGCGTCCGCTGTTTTTTGTGAAGACGACATGCAAAATATTATGTGTCAATGCGGCATGTGGGGGTATTCGTCACGTCTGTGACAAAGCTCTATTTTTTTTTGGTATCATGGTTAAAAAACAAAAATATTTATTTTTATTATTTTATTTTTGAAAGACCGTCCAACTATCCCACCCAAGAATCCCCCCACCAAAATTTTTTTAATTATTTTTATTTTGTTTTTGCATTTTTAACCAGGTTTTTCGAAGGAAAAAACTGGTTATTAGATTGGCGAATGTCGGCAGGCGGGCGGGCGGGCGTAACAAGCTTGTCCGGGCCATAACTTTGTCGTTTATTGTCAGATTTTGAAATTATTTGGCAAATTTGTTCACCATCATTAGACGGTGTGTCGGGCGAAAGAATTACGTCAATATCTCCAAGGTCAAGGTCACAATTTGAGTTTGAAGGTCAAAAAAGGACATAAATGAGCTTGTCCGGGCCATAACTTTGTCGTTAATTGTCAGATTTTAAAATCATTTGGCACATTTGTTCACCATCATTAGACGGTGTGTCGCTCAAAAGAATTACGTCGATATCTCCAAGGACAAGGTCACAATTTGAGTTTGAAGTTCAAAAATGGCCATAAATGAGCTTGTCCGGGCCATTTCTTTGTGATTCATTGTGAGATTTTAAAATCATTTGGCACATTTGTTCACCATCATTAGACGGTGTGTCGCACGAAAGAATCACGTTGATATCTCGAAGGTCAAGGTCACAATTTGAGTTTGAAGGTCAAAGATGGCCATAAATGAGCTTGTCTGGACCATTACTATGTCATTCATTGTGACATTTTAAAATCATTTGACACATTTGTTCACCATTATCGTGTGTGGCGCAAAAGAATTACGTCAATATCTCCAAGGTCAAGGTCGCCATAACTAAAAATAGATTTTGAAACAACTATGTAACTATGAACAATCAGTAACAATGCACATTTTGATTTTGAGTTGTCTCTCTTTATCAGACTTTTTATGCCCCTGGTAGGGTGGCATATAGCAGTTGAACTGTCCGTCAGTATGTGTGTATGTCAGTCTGTCCGTCCGAAAAAACCACTTTAACGTTGGCCATAACTTTTGCATTATTGAAGATAGAAACTTGATATTTGGCATGCAAGTGTATCTCATGAAGCTGCACATTTTGAGTGGTGGATGTTCAAGGTCAAGGTCATCCTTCAAGGTCAAAGGTCAAAACAAATAAAATATATATTTTAAAGTGGCGCAATTGGGGGCATTGTGTTTCTGACGAACACATCTCTTTTTTTTTCTAATTGAAATCAAGGTCAATTTTACACAAGGGGGTTAACAATACACATTTTGAATTGTCTCCCTTTATCAGACTTTTTTCAACTGAAAACCTGGTTTTGTGACAATTTTGTCCCTTGTTATTTCTTATTTTTGGAAGATAATGTAATAAATGACCACACCCCCACACTATACACCCCTCTCCACCCCACCCATCCATCTTTTTTTATTGAAGTATTGAGATAGTTCCCTTCACCTTTAAAAATAAAAATAGATAAGCGGTCTGCACCCGCAAGGCTGTGCTCTTGTTTATATGGTTGCTTCAGTCAGTGATTTCATTTGATGCAGAATTCTGCTGTTTGATGCAGGCAAATGCCATTTACACATTTCATTCCCCCAGTAGGGTGGCATATAGCAGTTGAACTGTCCATCAGTCAGTATGTCAGTCTGTCCGTCCGTCCAAAAAAAACTTTAACGTTGGCCATAACTTTTGCAATATTGAAGATAGCAACTTGATATTTGGCATTCATGTGTATCTCATGAAGCTGCACATTTTGAGTGTTGGAAGTTCAAGGTCAAGGTCATCCTTCAAGGTCAAAGGTCAAAGAAAAAAATAATATTTCAAAGCAGCGCAGTAGGGGGCATTGTGTTTCTGACCAGTGTTTTTTTTCAATTATAGGGGAATGGTGGCGGGGCCCGTCCAAAGGGGAAAAAATGCGTTGTTTTTTAGGAAATGGGGATAATTAAAAATTAACTCTTTTATATGTAATATTTATTATATGAATACACACGTTTGTATGAATATAATATTCACAGCAGAATGTCTGTCCTTTTTCTGAAATATATATCAATGATTTTTTCAACATTAGTTTCAGACAGTTCGGCCTTCATGCACAGTCTCAGTTTTCTTAGCCATTTTGAGTCGAATTGAGTTTTTTAAATCGATTAAATGGCAAATTTGAGTATTTTTTATCAATAAAATGGACCAAATTGGAATGTTTTTATCAACAAATATTGACACAATATAGATACATCAGGCCTTTTCCTGGCCATTTTGGGAGAAAAATGCAATTCATGTGAAAAGTCCACTGATTTGGAAAAAACTAATCTAATTTAATATAACACTTTATAATAATTAAAAATCATATAAATTTTAGTTATATACTTTGTTAGTTATTTATGAAATAAATTTGAGATATATTGTCATGATAATGAAACAGTTCTTTCTAAAAAAAAAAAAAAAAAAAATTTTTTTTTTTTTTTTTTTTTTTACTTCTGGAGGGGATTTTTTTTACAAAATGGGGGAAAAATATATACTCTTTTTTGAGGGGAATGGGGCCGAATATCGGCCCCGAAATTGCCATAAAAAAAACACTGCTGACGAACACATCTCTTGTTAATTCTATCAAATACTCCTTTTCCTTTTTCGAACTTCTTAAGTTGGTGAATATTGTTATTCAATAATATTATTTATAGTTCTTAAAGGGACATTTTTATGCTTTGATTAATTGACAAAATTAAAAAAAATGTTTATATTTTATATGTTATATTTTGTGACATTATGAGGATTGCTTATATTTGGTGTAAAATACATGCAAAGGTACGTTAACACCGATGGCCAATAAGCGCTAGACTTTAACTCAAAGGGTCAGTGGTTCGAGCCCAGGTGTGAATTACTTTTTATGCTCCCCATATATATATATATAGGGAGCATACAGTTGCAAGTTTGTCCTTCGGCACTTCCGTACGGTTACACTTTTGTTACAGTTTCTCATAGCAACTTCAATACTTTACCGATCTCTTTCATATTTGGCATGTAGATACCTTGCATGGACCTCTACCTTTTGATGACGTTTAAGGTCACTGGGGTCAAGGTCACTAAGGCTAATAATAGACTTGTTACAGTTTCTCATAGCACCTTCAATACTTTACCGATCTCTTTCATATTTGGCAGGTAGATACCTTGCATGGACCTCTACCTTTTGATGACGTTTGAGGTCACTGGGGTCAAGGTCAAGGTCACCAAGGCTAATAATAGACTTTTGTTACAGTGTCTCATAGCACCTTCAATACTTTACCAATCTCTTTCATATTTGGCATGTAGATACCTTGCATGGACCTCTACCTTTTGATGACGTTTGAGGTCACTGGGGTTAAGGTCACCAAGGCTAATAACAGATTTTTCAGTCACACTTTTGTTACAGTTTCTCATAGCACCTTTAATACTTTACCGATCTTTTTCATATTTGGCATGTAGGTACCTTGCATGGACCTCTACCTTTTGATGAGATTTGTAGTCACTGGGGTCAAGGTCACCAAGGCTAATAATAGATTTTTCTCAAGGTCACTCTCTGGTTACAGTTTCTCATAGCGCCTTCAATATTTGACCAATATCTTATATATTTGGCATGTAGGTACCTTGCATGGACCTCTACCTTTTGATGAGGTTTGAGGTCACTGGGGTCAAGGTCAAGGTCACTAAGGCTAATATTGGATTTTCTCAAGGTCTCACTTTTTTCCACACAATTAACCCATACATCAACAAAGCATCATGGTGAGCTTTTGTGATCGCCTTTTGTCCGTCGTGCGGCGTCAACATTTGCCTTGTGAACACTCCAAAGGCCACATTTATTGTCCGATCTTCATGAAACTTGGTCAGAACATTTGTCCCATTGATACCTCGACTGAGTTCGAAACTGGGTCATGCTGGGTCAAAAACTAGGTCACTAGGTCAAAAAAAGAAAAACCTTGTGAACACTGTAGAAGTCACATTTGATGCCCAATCTTTATGTAACTGTGTCAAAATGTTTGTCTTAATGAATTGTTGGTTGAGTTAAAAAATGGTTTCGGTCCGTTGAAAAATATGGCCGCCAGGGGGCGGGGCAGTATTCCTTATATGGCTATATAGAAACCTTATAAACACTCTAGAAGTCACAATTTTAGCCCAATCATCATGAAACTTGGTCAAAACATTGGTTTCATTGATATCTCGGATGAGTTCAAAAATGGTCCAAATCGGTGAAAAAACATGGCCGCCAGGCGGCGGGGCAGGTTTCCTTACTTATATGGCTATAGTAAAACCTTGTTAACACTCTAGAGGCCACATTTATTGTCTAATCTTCATGAAATTTGGTCAGAAGATTGGTCTGTATGATATCTTGGATGATTTCGAAAATGGTTACGTTTGCTTGAAAAACATGGCTGCCAAGGGGCGGGGCATTTTTCCTTATATGGCTATAGTAAAACCTTATGAACACTCTAGAGGCCACATTTATTGTCCAATCTACATGAAATTCAGTCAGAAGATTGGTCTCAATGATATCTTAGACGAGTTCGAAAATGGTTACGTTTGCTTGAAAAACATGGCTTCCAAGGGGCGGGGCATTTTTCCTTATATGGCTATAGTAAAATCTTGTTAACACTCTAGAGGCCATATTTATTGTCCGATCTTCATGAAACTTGGTCAGAAGATTCATCCCAATAATATCTTGGACAAGTTAAGAAATGATGCCGGATGGTTGAAAAACATGGCCGCCAGGGTGCAGGGCATTTTTCCTTATATGGCTATAGTAAAACCTTGTTAACACTCTAGAGGCCACATTTATTTTCCGATCTTCATGAAACTTGGTCAGAAGATTTGTCCTAATGATATCTTGGATGAGTTTGAAAATGGTTTCAGTTGCTTAAAAAACATGGCCACCAGGGGGCGGGGCATTTTTCCTAATATGGCTATATATCATGCTTTTGTAAAACCTTGTTAACACTCTAGAGGCCACATTTATTGTCCAATCATCATGAAACTTGGTCAGATGATTTGTCACAATGATATCTTGAATGAGTTCAAAAATGGTTCCGGTTGGTCTAAAAACATGGCTGCCAAGGGGGCGTGACATTTTTCCTTATATAGCTTTAGTTAAACCTTGTTAACACTCTAGAAGCTGTATTTATTGTACGATCATCATGAAACTTTGTCAGAAGATTTGTCCCAATTATATTTTGGACAAGTTCGAAAATGGTTCCAGTTGCTTGAAAAACATGGCCACCAGTGGGCGGTGCATTTTTCCTTATATGGACTTCTGAATCTTCATGAAACTTTGTCAGTATATTTGTTTAAATGATATCTTGGATGTGTATGAAAATGATTCTGGTTTGTTGAAAAACGTGGCTGCCAGGGTTCACTAGTCATGAAAGTTGGTAAGAACATTTAGTTCTAATGACATCTTGGGCTGCACAGAACAGGTCAGTTTCTTTGAATCTCAGGTGAGCGACTTTGGGCCTTTCAGGCCCTCTTGTAATGATATCCTTGTTTCCGTCTTTAATCTGTGAAAAGATCCCTTTTAGACTTATAAGCAAAATCTGCAGACCAGTTAGATATTGTATATAATACAGAAACGAATTGCCTGTGAAATATCAACTCATTTTGTTGATACTAAGAAGAAACACTAACATTTTAAAATGGGCATTATGGTATAGTATTAAAATACATACAACAATTTTTGCCACTAAAGCATATATCAATATAAAACTTTTGTACATTTCAATACTATGAATGAATACTAGATATAGCTGTATTATTCTTGTGTTTTAATCAATGTTTTTAAACACAAACTTAATATTAAAGTAATGAAGTTGTATATTCAGTCTGGCTCTCAGAACAACATCTTCACTCGTGAGGTAGAGATAAATGATGTTCCCATAGGATGTCGGAACCTGCTGACCCGTGGGGCCACACAGGAGGAGGTGAGTGGAGAATATACACTGGCATATGAGTTGCGTTCTGAGAAAGCTGGGCTTAATGCTTGTGCGTAAAGTGTCGTCCCAGATCAGGGACTACACTTTCAGCTTTATGACATTTTTCGTTAAAATGAAGTCTCTTTTTAGCAAAAATCCAATTTAGGCGGAAAGTGTTGTTCCTGATAAGCCTGTGCGGACTGCACAGGCTAATCTGGGACGACACTTTACGCACATGCATTATGCCAGTTTTCTCAGAACATGACTTATATAATCACTTGGTTGTTAAACCCTTTACCACTTAGATACATATTTTGATGTATTTGTAGTCCCTTATAAAGTTATATTTAATTATGCCCCCCTTCGAAGAAGAGGGGGTATATTGCTTTGCACATGTCGGTCTGTCGGTCAATCCACCAGGTGGTTTCCGGATGATAACTCAAGAACGCTTGGGGCTAGGATCATGAAACTTCATAGGTACATTGATCATGACTCGCAGATGACCCCTATTGATTTTGAGGTCACTAGGTCAAAGGTCAAGGTCACAGGTGAGGTCACAGTTACTGGAAATAGTCATTTTAAGGATTAAGCATGGTTCAAACAAGGGAAACAACTACGGTTTATGCATGTTCTATTTATTACAGATTTGCCTCCCTTTAATTCATTCAAAATCTCATTTTACAGCAGAGATTCCAAATCTGACCTGTAAATGAGCCCCATATTTACTGCCAGTGCTAGGTTACCTTTTCCCATTTGATCATTCTTAAGTATTGGTATTGTAATGCGGCTACAGCTGCTGCTACTGCTACTGCTACTGCTGCTACTACTACTACTACTACTACTACTACTACTACTACTACTACTACTACTACTACTACTACTACTTCTACTACTACTACTACTACTACTACTACTACTACTACTACTACTACTACTACTTCTTCTACTTCTACTACTACTACTACTACTACTACTACTACTACTACTACTACTACTACTTCTACTACTACTACTACTACTACTACTTCTACTACTATACTACTACTACTACTACTGACTACTACTACTACTACTACACACACCACCACCCAACACCACCACCACTTATTCTACCATGTCTACTATTACTACTTCTACTACTACTTTTACTACTACTACTACTTTTACTACTACTACTACTACTACTACTACTACTACTACTACTACTACTACTACTACTACTACTACTACTACTACTACTACTTCTACTACTGCTTCTACTTCTACTACTACTGCTACTGCTACTACTACTACTACTACTACTACTACTACTACTACTACTACTACTACTACTACTACCACTAACAGTGATTTTTATGTCCCCCACTATAGTAGTGGGGGACATATTGTTTTTGCCCTGTCTGTCTGTTGGTCTGTTGGTCTGTCTTTCTGTTTGCGCCAACTTTAACAATTTGCAATAACCTTTGCTATATTGAAGATTGCAACTTCATATTTGGCATGCATGTGTATCTCATGAAGCTGCACATTTTGAGTGGTGAAAGGTCAAGGTCAAGGTCATCCTTCAAGGTCAGAGGTCAAATATATGTGGCCAAAATCGCTCATTTTATGAATACTTTTGCAATATTGAAGATAGCAACTTGATATTTGGCATGCATGTGTATCTCATGGAGCTGCACATTTTGAGTGGTGAAAGGTCAAGGTCAAGGTCATCCTTCAAGGTCAGAGGTCAATTATATGTGACCAAAATCGCTCATTTTATGAATACTTTTGCAATATTGAAGATAGCAACTTGATATTTGGCATGCATGTGCATCTCATGGAGCTGCACATTTTGAGTGGTGAAAGGTCAAGGTCAAGGTCATCCTTCAAGGTCAGAGGTCAAATATATGTGGCCCAAATCGCTTTTTTTATGAATACTTTTGCAATATTGAAGATAGCAACTTGATATTTGGCATGCATGTGTATCTCATGGAGCTGCACATTTTGAGTGGTGAAAGGTCAAGGTCATCCTTCACAAGGTCAAGGTCATCCTACAATGTCAAACATCATATAGGGGGACATTGTGTTTCACAAACACATCTTGTTTTTGCCAGAAATTACAGCCGATATTCGGCTGCTTCCCAATTGCAAAAAATGACGTTTTTTCCCAAAAATTTGATTAAAATTTCCCAAAAAAAGACAAAATTTTCCCAATAAAGCCAATAAGATAACAATGTAATTTAGCAATAATTTCGAACGAGTGCCGATCGAGTTGCTGAGTCGTCGCAGAACAACAACTGACTTACGTATTTTTCGCGAATGTAGCCGAATACGATTTTACGTTGCTATCCACATCTCTCTCTATATTGCGGAGGATACCGACGATAGTCGATGTATCCCGATTGTAAACGCCTGTTTTTACACACGCCCAAGATGGCGGCAGGCAGACGAGAAATTTGAGATGCGCGTCGAAAATGATAAATAACATTCAAATTAACAACGGATATCATATGGTTATAACGGAATAATTTAATGCGTGTGTCAATTAACGCAAAATATAACGTTTGAGATAAAAACAACAAATATTTATTACAAATCTTCACAGTGAATGTGCATCACGGAAATCAGTGTTGGGAAATTGGAGTTAGTCTACCGTTACTCACAAAGTTAATGCATTTAAGATGAGTATCGTTCGAAAATGGAAAGAGACAAACATGATATGATTTATATGTTAGTGGATCTGTGTAAAATCAGATTCATATGCATATTCTGCTTTATTATGTTTGTCACGCTTTACAGTTTACTGAAATAGCATTGAAGTGCAAGATGTTGAAAGGTAAAGAAATGAAATAAATTATTTTAACTCCATATAATACATCATTAACATAGAAAGACCACTAAAGCGTTTTTTTTATATAAATATGTGTTAATGTTTTCACCATATCATATTTAATTTAAAAGAATACTGAATTAAATTCTTACTGTTAAAGAGGTTATGATTAAATGATATATTTAAGAATCTATGTAGATTATTGCAAGTTCAATATGAATGTGGAAGGATATTAACTTTACATTGTCTTCATTGTAAGAACACATTAAATTAGTACTTTATAATATAAAAATGCTGTCAAACATACTTTAATAATTTTAATTCTGTTCTTATAATCATATTTATAATGTTTCCCAATTTCATGGTTTATCGTGCTATTTTTCCCAATTTCATGGTTTATCGCGCTAATTTTCCCAATCCAAAAGGCACAGGCTGTAAGAAAAAAAGCAAAAAAAATCACTGCACTATGACTACTACTACTACTACTACTACTACTACTACTACTACTACTACTACTTCTACTGCTGCTACTACTACTACTACTACTACTACTACTACACCACCACCACCACCACCACCACCACCACTTGTTCTACCAGGTCTACTATTACTACTTCTACTACTACTGCCACTACTACTACTACTTTTACTACTACTACTACTACTACTACTACTACTACTACTACTACTACTTCTACTACTACTACTACTACTACTACTACTACTACTTCTACTACTACTACTACTACTACTACTACTACTACTACTACTACACCACCACCACCACCACCACCACCACCGTTCACAGTGACAAAAACGTATTCACACAATGGCTGGTACTACAACTTATAGCCCATATAAGGGGGCATGCATGTTTTACAAACAGCCCTTGTTTAAATTAAATTTCAAGAGTTTTAAGGCTTCAATTCCGGAATTTAAATACTGATGAGCAAACATCATAAAACCTGAACAGACTGCGAGTTACTCCCATCAAGTTCTACAAGTTACACTTGATTAAATTTAATATTTAAAACACTTTAATTCTCATTTTTGAAGCATTTGTTAGCAATGAAACAACAACACTACAGAGCTCCAGATAAGGATTTGTGAAATTAGTAACGGTACTGCCACAGACAGAAAGAAAAGGAGTAACGCTGAAAATCAATTAGTACCTGTACTACCATATTCAAAAATACAGGTAGTATTGTACTACCCGTGTTCTTGGATAAATTGAAGGGTTTATAACTAACTTTACAGAAACATTTGCAGCAATAATAATAAATATATTTAGCTTCTTAAACAGTTACTTTATTAGGTTTTCCATTCTGAATTATGATGCAAATATATTTACACATTAAAACTTGGACTAAATACTATTTTTTTCATTTACTTGACAAGAAAACACAAGCCAACTAGTAAGCTAAGTAAATGAACACTAATTTCACTGTCTCATATTCGGTTTTCCAATCTTCCACTTTTTTTTTGGATCCGTTTGCAATCGTGTTTTCTAACGTTTTTAGCCACCGATGCAATCAAATTGTTTCATATCGGGGCGACAATGTCTTTTTCTGGGTTTACCGATTGAATGTCAGGATGGTTAGACAACGGTGGTCAGACTGTAAGTGTAAAAATGATGAATATAAGAGATTGAATGGCAACTTCAGTGTTGATGCCAATGAGGCCACTAGTAATTTTATATCAGTATGTTTGCTCTCTCCATGAATCTTGTCATTTCAGTTCCAGTCAACAATGCAGCTTTGAATTATATCTATCAAACATTGACCAATCATCATATAGAAATTAGTTAAACTTAGTAATAAAATATACTGCTGAGTTACAATTATTTACTTTATGCATTCTTTCATGTTTCATATCAATTTCAGATCTCCAAGTCTAGTGGGGCTTCAGTTGCAACTAAAGGTCGCTATATGACACAAGAAGATAGAGCTAGAAATCCTAGGTATATTCATTTTGTCCATGGACTGAATTTAAAGAATATTTCATATGTGTGAACAACACGGTCTACTATATTACTAACTTAACTTTGTATATCTAACTGAAGTCATTTTGCACATGTCTGTTGGTGGGTTGGAAGGTATTTAGGAAGGAAAGTAGTTTGTAGGACGGCCCGTATACATTTTGTTTCTGCGCAACATTAAGAGAAAGCTTTGTCTAACAACCATGCAAATTAGTATGATGGTTACCGGGGGAAAAAGAGAGACTCTTATAGATTTTGCAGTCAATATGTCTCACATCATGGTAACAGGGGCTTGTTGCATTTAATTTGTTTCTGCAAGAAATCTTGGGAATGCCTTGACCTAAGATCATGCAAATTAGTGTTGTGACTACTTATGAAAAAAGATAGACTACTATTGATTTTTAGGTAAACAGATCAAAGGTCAAGGTCATCGGGTCTTTAAACAAGAAATTTCTTTCAGCACAATTTTTAGAATGTGTTGACCTGCAATAATGGTAATTGATACAGTGGTGTCATGGAGGAAAAAACTGACGCATTTTTGTTTCTTCATGAGAATTATTTGACCTAAATTGGTTGTTCTGGTTACTTCCGAAGAAATAATGATGTTAATTGATTATTAACATGGAATAATAATGCCAAAATTTCTTAGTGTTTGCAAAGAAAGCACAAAGAATTACTTTATTTTGGCGTTGTCCGTCCGTCTTTCCGTTCGTCCGGCCAGCACTTTTGTGTCCGGAGCCATATCTTGGAAATGCTTTGGGGGATTTCCTTGAAACTTGGTATGAGTATATATATGGATAAGAGGATGATGCACGCCAAATGGCATGGTACACCATCGAATAATAACGGAGTTATGATGCACTTTGGCGTTGTCCATCCGTCCAGAAAACTTTTGTGTCCAGAAGTATAATGGCGGGGGATATCAATTCAACGAATTTGCTTGTTTCAATTGTGTATTGTTTTGTATACAGAGAGCGACCCCTGTACCTGAATGTTCAAGGCAACTCACAGGATGCTGTCAATTGTAAGTTCTAACTGAAGGTTTATATATAGTTGACCCATGCATGCAACCATTTTTAATACACCTGTCTTGTTGTTTATTTGCTCGGCTGTTTTCGGAGAAAACCTGAGGTATTGTCATAGCCAGCTCGTCCGCGTCATGCTCAACCTTAACATTGGCTCTAAAATCAAAGTGCTTCCACCTACAACTTTGAAACTTCAAATGCACCTGCACCTTGATGAGTTCTACACGCCACACCCATTTTGGGTCTCTAGGTCAAAGGTCAAGGTCACTGTGACCTCTAATATGAAAAAAAAAATCCTCTGACAAGCTTTCTTTTATTCAAAACTGCAACTGCAGCCGAGCGTTGACTACCGCTATGCGGTGCTCTTGTTTAGTTTATAGTTTTTGTAATCTTTAAGAGTCTGGCTAACATTTGTTATCTTACAATTAAAAACAAGTTAGTGTAATTGGTAAAGAAAATCTTATTAGTGTAAAATTTAAGAAAGTGTGATAAGTTTAAAAAAAAAAGAGTAATTGGAATAGTAGTATTTTTGACCTTTCAAATTTCAAACCTTTTTAAACTTAATGAATATATTTTTATTTTTCAATATGTCAATATTTTATTTTCAGTGGCAGTGGGTAAAATAAATGATATCATAGCAAATGGAATGGCTCGTCAGAGTCCAAGGATGAGTCGTTTCTCCCAGGGCGGCAGTAACGGCCCACGACATTCCCACGCCCAGGGGCCACCAAGAATGACATCACCACGGCAACAACTGGGCAACAATGTGTCCATCACTCCTCAGGTACAGCTGGAAACACTAATGGGACACTATGAATCTTCTATCTACTTAACCTAGACAAACACGTATCTTCAATGCCTTGAGCAACTCTTTTCTATCAATGAAATTCTTTCCTTTATTATTCTGTACAAATATATTTAGGGGGGATTATATTTTCATCACATTGAAAGTCTTTCCGTCTTATCTGTTCGTCGTAGACACAACATTGTTTGGTGAAGAACTTCCACAATTTTTAACGTACAGCATTTAAACTTGCATACTAAGTTTCTTATGAAGCTGTGTATGTATCATTAGTCCCTTACCAGATTAGACTGAAGGTTTGATCAGAGTTGGTCTTGTCCTTCTATCCATCTGTCTCAAAATTTAAATTGTCAAAATTTGAGTTGCAAACTTCTTAAAATTGTGATCCTATTTTCCTCTGTCCATCTGTCAGTCTGACCTCAATTTTTTTTATCTGGTATACATATTGTAAGTATTGACAGGTGTATTTGTGTCCCTTACTTGCTGCAGAGGTCATATGTAGGAACAAAATTACCATGAATGCAATGTACACAGAATGCTTTTATGTAAATGCACCATTTAATAAGGGCACTGTAGAGCTAGACAGATTTCATTATAGTAGACTTTCTTGGTGGAATGAGTTAGAATAGTATGTTTCGAAAAATAATTTCTTGGCTTTTTGTCAAAAACCTTCTGATTTCATTGTTAGATTGCTATGTCAAATATTAGGATATGTACATGTATTGCTCCAACACATGTCAGTAATATCATTGATATGCCCCTTTTTATGCCCCCCTTCGAAGAAGAGGGGGTATATTGATTTGTTCATGTCGGTCTGTCGGTCCGTCCACCAGGTGGTTGTCAGACGATAACTCAAGAACGCTTGGGCCTAGGATCATGAAACTTCATAGGTACATTGATCATGACTCGCAGATGACCCCTATTGATTTTGAGGTCACTAGGTCAAAGGTCAAGGTCACGGTGACCCGAAATAGTAAAATGGTTTCCGGATGATAACTCAAGAACGCTTAGGCCTAGGATCATGAAACTTGATAGGTAGATTGATCATGACTCGCAGATGACCCCTATTGATTTTCAGGTCACTAGGTCAAAGGTCAAGGTCACGATGACCCGAAATAGTAAAATGGTTTCCGGATGATAACTCAAGAACGCTTAGGCCTAGGATCATGAAACTTGATAGGTAGATTGATCAGGACTCGCAGATGACCCCTATTGATTTTGAGGTCACTAGGCCAAAGGTCAAGGTCACAGTGACCCGAAATAGTAAAATGGTTTCCGGATGATTACTCAAGAACGCTTAGGCCTAGGATCATGAAACTTGATAGGTAGATTGATCATGACTCGCAGATGACCCCTATTGATTTTCAGGTCACTAGGTCAAAGGTCAAGGTCACGATGACCCGAAATAGTAAAATGGTTTCCGGATGATAACTGAAGAACGCTTATTCCGAGGATCATGAAACTTGATAGGTAGATTGATCATGACTCGCAGATGACCCCTATTGATTTTCAGGTCACTAGGTCAAAGGTCAAGGTCACGGTGACCCGAAATAGTAAAATGGTGTCCGGATGATAACTCAAGAATGCTAATGGCTAGGATCATGAAACTTGATTGGTACATTGATCATGACTGGCAGATGACCCCTATTGATTTTCAAGTCACTAGGTCAAAGGTCAAGGTCACAGTGACAAAAAACATATTCACACAATGGCTCTCACTACAACGGAGAGCCCATATGGGGGGCATGCATGTTTTACAAACAGCCCTTGTTTACAAATTATTCAAGTTAAAAGTCATTCCAAGTTGAACATACAGCTCAATTTTCTATTGTCTTAATTGTATTTCAGAAGGAGTATATTTCATGTCTACAGGTTTTAATTTTCAGCCCACAATACAGCTGTTGGAGGAGAAGCTGTACATTGGTCTGGAACATGCCCCTCCCAACTTCAGTGTCAAGGACAAGATATTGGGGGCAGGGGTAGGAGCACTATTGATTGCTTTTAGCAGTTGTTATGGTTATAGGTTAAATACATTTACATCAATTTTTGCTGTTTCTCTTTGACATTTTATAACACATCCAGAATTGTATTGATTTGTATATGCTTTATAAAATCTTCTGTTAAAGATGATTATTAATTCAACAAGATTTTCTAAAATACTATTTTCACTCTACTACTTATTTAAGCTGCATTTCTTTTAATATACACCCAAACAAGATCATTCACTAAATTGGTTTTGTATACCCTTTACAAGTACGTTGAATAATTAACAGCTGACATGGTTCAAGGCTGCCAAATTGTGACACTTGTTATGCCAGTATTATCACCCTACCTACCCCATAAATTACCCCAATTGACCAGGCCCCTCAGTGTGTGATGCATGTTTCAGTGCTCATTCCTGCAGCACATCCAGGCTGAAACAGGGGCCAAGGTGACCTTGAGGGGCAAGAGGTCAGGCTTCCTGGAGACCAACACAGGACAAGAGGCCATGGAGCCCATGCATGTACATCTACAGTAAGTGAGCGCCCAGGCTAGTGGTGGAATATAGGTCCTTTATATTTGTAATGAGTCTATGTTGGTCTATTCATGAAATACATTTTTGAAAACTATTCCATGCTTACTGTGTGGCTTTTTATGTCCCCCACCACTATAGTGGGGGACATATTGTTTTTGCTCTGTCTGTTGCTTTGTTTGTTTGTTTGTTTGTTCAGATTTTAACATTTGCCATAATTTTTGCAATATTGAAGATATCAACTTCATATCTCATGGAGCTGCACATTTTGAGTGGTGAAAGGTCAAGGTCATCCTTCAAGGTAAAAGGTCAAATATATGGGTCAAAATCGCTCATTTAATGTACTCTTTTGCAATATTGAAGATCGCAACTTGATACTTGGCATGCATGTGTATCTCATGGAGCTGCACATTTTCAGTTGTGAAAGTTCAAGGTCAAGGTCATCCTTCAAGGTCAAAGTTCAAATATATGGGGACATAGTGTTTCACAAAAGCATCGCTTGTTTAATTTATATCTTGTTTCATAAGAAGACATTTAATGCTATTGAAGATTAATAAACACTTGTTTCATAACTGTACATTATATGCTTTGAAGATGCTGAATTTTAATTGCAAATTTGGCTATTTTTGGTAAGATTTCTCTGTGAAGTGTTGCAGATATATACTCAGGAATTCTTTTCATATTATAAATTAAAAAAACAATGGATACTGTGGAAAAACTTTTTCTCTGATGTAGACTGTACCTAGTCCTAGTTATGGTATTTTAGTTTAGCAGTGTCATGCAAAAGTAAGTCTGATGCCATAGGCAGCAGAGCAGCTCCAGACCACTCGCAACAATAGCACAGTTTGGTCAGGTTTTATACGGTCAGCAAAAAGTTACGCAAGGTTTTGTTGCATCACTAGTGTACAAGGTAGCTCCTGACCAGATTGCATGCATGCAAAGGTTTGCTGGAGCTACGCTGGCTGCATATGGCATAACACCCATATTTGTACAATGTTGCTCCAGTACTGGTACTTTTAGTTGAGTGTTCCCTTCCTGTTGCAGACACGTGAGTCATGTGGGGCTAAAGCAGGCCCGGGACCTGGCCACCAACCTCATACAGACGGTACGTACTCACACAGGCAGGCGGGCTCTCATAGTAGAGGCTACTTGCTTTGACAGACTAGTATAGAGCTGGACACAGCTCCAATAGTTCTCAGGCACTGCCCAGATGCTGGTGGTGACGTAAAGAAATATTGTTTGTTTTGTTCATGCTTACTTTAACTTTCTGTTTTATTTTAGAGTGAGACACAAGTCAAGAGGCAACACAGTCAATTATCGATAATAAGGGAAGTTCGAGATATGTTCAAAAACTGATTTAGCTTTATTTGTTTTGTTGATGTCCCTATTAGCTAACAGTCTAGCATCAAAAACACTGCGTTTAGTTCTGATACCATCATCTCATACTAATACATGTAGATTGTTGTAGTTGTACTTGATTCTGTTTTTTTTTTGAGACCAATTTCATCCAAGTTTGTCTTTTCCCTATTATGAACAGATTGTCCTATTGATACAAAAGTCTTGTGGATATGAAGACAAGTAATTAACTACTTAAACATGCACATGAACCCTTTTTAGCTCATCTATTTTTTGAAAAAAAAATATGAGCTATTGTCATCACCTTGGCGTCGGCGTCGGCGTCCGGTTAAGTTTTGCGTTTAGGTCCACTTTCTCAGAAAGTATCAATGCTATTGCATTCAAACTTGGTACACTTACTTACTATCATAAGGGGACTGGGCAGGCAAAGTTAGATAACTCTGGCTTGCATTTTGACTGAATTATGTGCCCTTTTTATACTTAGAAAATTGAAAATTTTGTTTAAGTTTTGCGTTTAGGTCCACTTTTTTCAGAAAGTATCAATGCTATTGCATTCAAACTTGGTACACTTACTTACTATCATGAGGGGACTGGGCAGGCAAAGTTAGATAACTCTGGCGTGCATTTTGACAGAATTATGTGCCCTTTTTATACTTAGAAAATTGAAAATTTTGGTTAAGTTTTGTGTTAAGGTCCATTTTATTCCTTAAGTATCAAAGCTATTGCTTTCATACTTGCAACACTTACTAACTACCGTAAGGGGACTGTGCAGGCAAAGTTATGTAACTCTGACTGGCATTTGGACGGAATTATGGGCCCTTTATACTTAGAAAATTGAAAGTTTGGTTAAGTTTTGTGTTTTGGTCCACTTTACCCCTTAAGTATCATAGATATTGCTTTCATACTTGGAACACTCGCAAACTATCATAAGGGTACAGTAAAAGGAAAAGTTGCATAACTCTGGATGTCATTTTTACGGAATTATGGCCCTTTTTTGACTTAGTAACTTTGAATATATGGTTAAATTTTGTGTTTCGATCCACTTTACTTCTTAAGTATCAAGGCTATTGCTTTCAAACTTCAAATACTTTCATGCTATCATGAGGTTACTGTACCTGGCAAGTTGAATTTTACCTTGACCTTTGAATGACCTTGACTCTCAAGGTCAAATTATTAAATTTCTCTAAAATTGCCATTACTTCTTTGTTTATGATTAGATTTGATTGATGCTTTGACAAAACTACTCTTACCTGACATACCACAATAGACTCCACCCAAACCATCGCCCGTGCCCCCCCCCAACCCCCCCCCCCCCTATTTATTTATTTATTTTTTTTTTTTTTAAGATCATCTCACAAATGACCACCACACCCTCACACTATACCCCCCCCCCACCCCACCCCACCCCACCCCCTCCCAAATTTTTTTTTAAACGGTTAAAAAACAAAACTATTTATTTTGATTATTTTATGTTTGAAATACCGTCCAACCATCGCACCCAAGAATCCCCCTCCCCCCACCCGAATCCCCCCCACCCTATTTTTTTTTTCTTTTTTTTTTAAGATCATCTCACAAATTACCACCACACCCTCACACTATACCCCCCCCCACCTCACCCCCCCCCCCCAATTTTTTTTTATGAAACGGTTAAAAAACACAAATATTTATTTTTATTATTTTACTAGACTTGCGACACCTTAAGGGTTTCGCGGGATGGAATGAGTGGGGAGATCATATACAATTTTCAGCTTTCCGGAAGCAAGGACCCTCTGGACGTGAACCATCAGCTTTCCAACACTATATGATTCCAGTTCCAAAGCACATATTGCATTAGTTCAATGGGAAGAACATAAAACGTCATATTTACAAATCTCTGAAAAACAAACAGTGCTAAAAAATATTTAAAGTAGTCATTTACTATTTAATTGATTATGTCCTCTGATTGTTGCATTTTTAATTTAAATATGTGTTCCTATATGCATTTATTGTTGTATTGACTTAAAAAACTAAAATGGATGCCAATTCTTAGTTTGCTGTCTAAGTCTACCCTAAAATTATACATGTTTCTTGCATAATTGAATTATCAAAAACTGCATACTTGTAAAGGCATTGTCAGAGTTATTTGGTTAAGTTAGAGACAAAGTAAAGCAAATATATTCATTTTTCTTAAAATGAATCATCCTCTGAAGCCCCCACTGGGATTCAAACCCAGATCTCTTTCCTCTGGGAAGGAAAGTATTCTATCTTGAAATACAAGGGCAAGTAAGAGGAAAATTTGCAATTTTAAACCTATAAACATATAAACTTAATTTTTCACATGAACTTAGAAACAACACAGACATCTCTGAATCTGAAACACATTACAGTTACAATTCAGGTTTTTAGTATTGTGCATTGTACATGAATGTTTAAATATTGTATTTATCCTTGGTACACAGAACTGCCTAAAGATGCGTAAAATACCAGTATTCAAATCTGAAAATATCCCATGTGTTTGTTTCACTCTGTAAGTATCCCTATTTTATTTCAATAAAGAAGTTTTTCCTTCTCCTGAAAATTTAACTAAATGTCAGTTATGCTACTTTTTCATTCAGCAAATGACATGTGTCCGTAATGTCAATTTTGAAAATTTGGTAAAAACAATATTTTTACCAAAAAGGTAGACTTAATATTATTAAACAGTTGATGTATGTCACCTTAATAAAAAAAAAAAAATGGGAAAGAAATAAAATGTTTAAAAATGTCAGTTACATGACTTATAACATTAAGTAGACGATATAGCTTTGATACTTTAGGATACGAGTAGACCTTAACACAAATAGGATAAGAGTAGACCTGAACACAAAATTTACCCAAATTTTCAATTTTCTAACTATAAAAGGGGGCATTATTCTGTCAAAAAACAGAAAAAAATGGGTACGAAAAAAATGTGTGTACGAAAACAATTGGGTAAGAAAAAATTATGCCAAAAATATATATGCTAAAATAGCTTGGGGTCTTGACCACCAAAACGGCTTGGATTTTAATTATGCTGAAATAACTCGGGGGTCATGACCACCAAACTGGCTTAGAATTAAATTATGCTGAAATAGCTCAGGATCTTGACCACCAACCTGGCTTGGATTTTTATTATGCTGAAAAAGCTTGGGATCTTTACCACCAAACTGGCTTGGATTTGAATTATGCTCATAGTTCGGGTTCTCGACCACCAAACTGGCTTGCATTTTAATTATGCTGAAATAGCTCAGGATCTTGACCATCAAACTGGCTTTGATTTTAATTATGCCGAAATAGTTCAGGATCTTCACCACCAAACTGGCTTGGATTTTAAATATGCGGAAATAGCTCGAGGTCTCGGCCATGAAACTGGCTAGGATTTTAATTATGCTAAAAAAGCTCGGGTTCTTGACCACCAAACTGGCCTTGATTTTAATAATACCGAAATAGTTCAGGATCTTGACCACTAAACTGACTTGGATTTTAAATATGCTGAAATACCTCAGGGTCTCCCCCACAAAACTGGCTAGGAATTTAATTATGCTGAAAAAGCTTGGGGTCTTGATCACCAAACTGGCCTGGATTTTAATTATAATTTATACCGAAATAGTTCAGGATCTTGACCACTAAACTGACTTGGATTTTTATTATGCTGAAATAGCTCGGGGTCTCCGCAACCAAACTGGCTTGGATTTTAATTATGGTTAGAAAGCTCGGGGTCTTTACCACAAAAATTGACCACCAAACTGGCTTGGATTTTAATTATACCGAAAAAGTTCAGGATCTTGACCCAAACCTGACTTGGATTTTAATTATGCTGAAAAAGCTCGGGGTCTCTGCCACCAAACTGGCTTGGATTTTAATTATGGTGAGAAAGCTCGGTGCTTGACCACAAAAATGGCTTGGATTTTAATTATGCTGAAATAGCTTGGGATCTTTACCACCAAAGTGGGCGGGGCCCTGGGGTGGGTAATGTGAACATGGATGGTCGAGACACTGTGTTGTCATAAGAAATATTAAGTATTAATTTGAAGTCAATTGGTAAAAAATGGTGCGGCAGAGGCCAACGCGTATTCCCATGCCGCATGTTTGACCCAGGGGGCACCCCAGGGTTGGTAATGCGGCCATGCATGGTTGAGATTGACCGTAACTATTGTCTTAAGAGATTTCGAGTGCTTGACAGGTTAATGTAAGCCATCATGGAGACGGGTGGTTTATGTGGGTTGGTGGTAATTTAAAAGATGAAGTTTCAAAAATAATTATAAAAATAAAATTGGGGGGGGGATTATGGGGTGGGGCATGGGGGATAGTTTGGGTGCAGTGCATTGTGGTATGTCAGGTAAGTGTTGTTTTGTCAAAGTATGAATCAAATGTGATCATAAATAAAGAAGTTATGGCAATTTAAGCAAAATGTTCAATTATCTAAGTATAAAAGGGGCAATAATTCTGTCAAATGCTTGATACAGTTTTCTGCTCTTGTTTATAGATTGGGATCATGTTGGTAAAGAAGTATGCAAAATATGAAAGCAATATGGCAAAGGACATAGAAAATATTTGAGGTGGTATGCAAACTTTAACATAGATTTATCAATAATATGCATATTCTAAGTATAAAAGGTTAATAATTCTGTCAATATGCTTGATTCAGTTGTCTGCTCTTGTTTATAGATTGGGATCATGTTGGTAATGAAGTATGCAAAATATGAAAACAATAAGTCAAAGGACATAGAAAATATTTAAGGTGGTATGCAAACTTTAACATAGATTTATCAATAATATGCATATTCTAAGTATAAAAGGGGCAATAATTCTGTCAAAATGCTTGATACAGTTGTCTGCTCTTGTTTATAGATAAGGGTCATGTTGGTAAAGAAGTACATGTATGCAAAGTATAAAAGTAATTTGTAAAAGGACAAAGAAAATATATGGGGTAGTACACAAACTTTAACATGTGCACGCTAACGGTAACGCCGACGTGATCAGGATAGCTCCATTATATATATTTCATATATATTAGTCAAGCTAAAAATGAGTGAAAATCTCTGACCTGTCTCCACCCCATCCCCTTTAACTTTTGACCCAGGGGTCAGATCAAAATTCCATATAGTGCAGGGTCGCACATAATGCTCATAGCTACCATGTGTTTAAGTTTCAAGGTTCTAGTGCTAATGGTGTAGGAGATAGTGGCTAGGACAGACGGACAGACTGATGGTGGAGATAACCACAATGAACCTGTTAACAGCCAACTAACGCTGCCAACAAAGCACAAGCTTTACGTGTCAGGATGCGGCACTATCTATACAAACTGCATAAGGAATTACAAGACGCTTAGGGTTTGAGGGACACCAAACCTGATTATGAGTCTTCCACACCTTAAGCATTTTAATAACCCTTTGCATGCTGGGAAATTTGTCGTCTGCTAAAATGTCGTCTGCTGAATTTCTAAAATAAGCATTTTCTTCAAAAAAATTTCAAAGAATACTATCAGAATAGCAAACAGTTTGGATCCTGATGAGACGCCACGTTCTGTGGCGTCTCATCTGGATCCAAACTGTTTTCAAAGGCCTTTAAAATTCGGTTCCCGCACTGAAAGGGTTAAATATACTTATTTGCTTGTGTACATGTACCTGATAATAAATTATTATTATCCCCACGCTTTTTGAAAAAAAGGTGGGGATATTGTGGTGATCTCCGCCGTCCGTCCGTCTGTCCGTCCGTCTGTCCGTCCGTCCTGGCCACTATCTCCTCCTACACTAAAAGCACTAGAACCTTGAAATTTACACACATGGTAGCTATGAGCATATGTGCGACCCTGCACTATTTGGAATTTTGATCTGACCCCTGGGTCAAAAGTTATAGGGGTTGGGGTGGGGCCGCGTCAGAAATTATCACTCATTTTTTTAGGTTATTTTACATTTACTTCTTTATTTCTACACCGATTCACTTCAAATTGATACTGGACCTCACCTATGACAATACGGTCAATCTCAACCATGCATGGCCCCATTCCCAACCCTGGGGCGCCCCGCCCACATAGGCCACACCCACCAAAAATTTCCATTTACTATAATTTTTTCATTTCTACACGGATTCACTTCAAATTGATACTGAACTTTTGTTATGACATTAGGGTCAATCTCAACTATGCATGGCCCCAATCCCAACCCTGGGGCCCCCCCCCCCCATATAGGCCACACCCACCAAAAAATTCCATTTACTATAATTTTTTCATTTCTACACGGATTCACTTCAAATTGATACTGAACTTCTCTTATGACATTAGGGTCAATCTCAACTATGCATGGCCCCATAACCAACCCTGGGGCCCCGCCCACATAGACCACACCCACCCAAAATTGCCTTTACTATAATTTCTTTATTTCTACACCGATTCACTTCAAATTGATATTGAACTTCTCTTATGACAATACAGTCAATCTCAACTATGCATGGCCCCATTACCAACCCTGGGGCGCCCCGCCCACATAGACCACACCCACCCAAAATTGCCTTTTACTATAATTTCTTCATTTCTACACCGATTCACTTCAAATTGATACTGAACCTCTCTTATGACAATACGGTCAATCTCAACTATGCATGGCCCCATTACCAACCCTGGGGCGCCCTGCCCACATATGTCACACCCACCCAAAATTGCCTTTTACTATAACTTCTTCATTTCTACACCAATTCACTTCTAATTGATGATGAACTTCTCTTATGACAATACGGTCAATCTCAGCTATGCATGGCCCCATTACCAACCCTGGGGCACACCTAGGTCAAACATTCGGCGTGGGGATACGCGTCGGCCTCTGCCGCGCCATTTCTAGTTATTACCTGTTTTGGCATCAACAAGCTTTATCAATTGGCCCTCAAATTTTGCACATAAACGCTACACGATCAACCAATATGCCTTTTCATTTCAAGTCGGAAAGCAATTTAGCCCTTATTCGGCCATTATAGGGTGGAGGATCTATTTAAAATACAACTATTCCAGATACAAAAATATGAATTCATTTATTTAATGCACTTATTTTCTTCTCTTTTGCTACGAAATGACCATAAACCAGCTTTCCCAGTCATATTTTGCACTAGCAGATGATATTTCTTTTTTTACATATGAAAGGTAAAAAGAAATTCAAGCAGCATTTTATAATATAAATTTTAAAATGCACTCAATCATGCACTTCCAAACAAAATTATTGTAATTCTGTTATTTATAATCATATTAATAATGCCTCATTTTTCTCAAGTTTATGGTTTACTATCTTTTTTTCCCAATTTTATGGTTTATCTTGATTATTTTCTGAATTCAAAAGGCACTGGCTTAAAAAAACTGTCTATGCATGTAACTGTATATTGAAATCTCTTTATGAGTGATTATAAATGCATGATAAAATTCTAACATGTTATGTAATAGATAAATCTATATTGTTTGTATTTTTTCGTAAACATTATTAGCCACCGTTGTTGTCAAACATATATTTTTGTTTTATTAATGACGTTGTTTCACAGATTACTGTAACAGAGCTACAGATAAGGTGGGCATTTGTGCAAATACCCAATGTAAAATTGCCGATTACGCATAGAAAAATAAAACCATGCGTTCCGAAACCCCATTGAAATTGCCGATTACGCATATCATATTTTTCCTTTGCATAACGAGTAAATTTGTCCCGGAAATACCCTGGTCCGAAATACCCGGATTCTGTCCGCTTTGTTCAAGCGCTTTCAGTATAACCTTCAGTACAATAATATGTACGGAAAAAAGTGTCTTTGTGACTACGTGTTATTGTTGTGAAAATGTCGAAATCGTGAGGCCTTAAAAATGGAAACATCGTATCCTAGGCACAAAGAAACTCAATTTTAAGATATTTAACCGCAGGCAACACAAAATCAGAAGCGGAAAATATAGTGAAACTAATTCTTGACGATATTATGTCGGAGGCAATTGCTGTCAGTGCTTACATTGTAAGAAAACTGGTGGAAAAAATCGTTGAACTTTTTTTTGAATCAAGACTGTATATTATGGATACATCTACATAATTACACAAAATCTCTGAAACTAATCAATTAAGAGTGGAACTACAACCAGCTTATTCAGATAAGCAGGTGAGAATTTAAGACAATGAACATACCCAATTTTAAAACAAAGGTACCCAATTGTCAATTAAAGTACCCGTTGTGGGTACCGACTTTTTTGTACCCAATTGAATATGAAAATACCCAATTGAACTCAAAAGTAGTGGGTATTAACCCAATTACTCAGAAAAGTTATCTGGAGCTCTGCTGTAACGTACAATCTTTATACGGAATGAAGGAGTTTTTATTTACAAGTACACTTTTTGTATTTTTTTGATAGTCTACTTAATTTTTGTTTTACTGTTAAATGAAATAACGCCGCACGCGTCAGACTAATGTCGTTAAAATCTAGAGTTTAAATGAAATTATGTCACACGATATACGTATAAAAATATTTAACTGCATGTCCGACTTGTCGTCATTAAATTCAAGTCGTCATTAAATTCAAGATTTAAAATGAAAATACGTCACAAGATATTATGTACTTCATACCATACGAGTTTTTTAGGATATTTTCAGATCTGAATACTGGTATTTTACGTGTTAAACTTTAACTGTAATGTATCGCAGATTCAGAGATGTATGTTTTGTTGTAAAGGTCATTTAACCCAACATATCTCAGACACAAAGAGTGTCCAAATTTGTGCAAACAATTAAATTAAAACTAAGACATTTATCGATTGTCATTACCTGCTGTATAATTTATTTGTGTACTGACATATATTCAATTGTGGTGAAATCAACCGGGATCACCTTGGTGAGAATCTGGTGGAAAAATCACTGCACTAACCTGAGACATCAGTCTGTCATGATTGATTGCTCAGTTGTACATATTTTTCTCATTCTGGCTACCATAACTTTAAATGTCGCTTTTTATGATTTTTGACTGGCGCGACTTTATAGTTATGGACCAACCCCATTAGGAAAGTCAACCAGAAAATGCCGAAAAGTCGACAGTTAAAAAAGACCGGTCCAAAACAGCTTTTAAATGCAGTTATTGGCCCATATCAATCACTTGATTGGAAAGATTGACATTTTTCACATTTAACTGATACATTCTTTCACAAAATACTATCTTAAACATTTAAAATTTATCTATTCTGCTCTTACATATCGAGAAAAACAGCGATGTGACAGACTTTCTTGAAATGCGAATCTCCCGAGATTTCACGGTCATATGATGGTATTTCTACTTTTAGTAACATACCATGTGCTCAAGTGTTTTCAAATTCAGAATGACATTTCCCGGTATTTTAGAATATTCTGGCTTGTTTTGTGAACAAATTGTAGTGTAAATACAAACTCAAAGTAAATATTGAAAACTACCCGATTCACACTGAAATCATTTTTATAATCCACCAGACTTGTTGTTAATCACAAATAATAGATTTCAGAAAACGAAAGTAATGTTTACAATTTCAGCAAAAATTGTCAAGGTCGTTCGAAAGTATCCAAATTAAAACTAGTCTTGGACAAAGCGACAATGGCGTCAAAATTGTGAATTTCAGACTGATGAGAGTTATTTTCATCTATTGTAAGATGCATTTGAAACATTTGAACCTTAAAATATTCCTCGGTGCAGTAATTTATATTCATTCACCAATATATGTAGAAATGTATCCAAGAAAATGAGTATTCTTTGATTTATAGCATGACATAAATATGTTACGACTCTGGTTGACTTTTGATACGGGGTTGGCTTCATCATACAGGTATGTCAATACTATATCAGTGTCCGACAAATTTCTTATTGCATGTTATAGATATTACATGTATGTGCACATGTATGTGTACTTAAATTCGGACAGCACGTTAAGTTGGAAACGTAAATAAAGCGTTTAGATGATCAATACGACTGACTCGTATGGTGTTAATCAATGCAATTGCTCTTTTTAACAACAAATACCGAGTTTCAAGAAATCAAGAGTATTAAATCATTTATTTACTTGTGTCCGACTTTAAGTTCTGTCCGAATTTACGTATTGCATCCGTATGTTACGACACTAGTGTGCAGTCAGTATACAATACAATAATTGTTTTAATAATGAAGGAACTGATACAGTGTAACGGTAACGATACAGCGTGTTTACATTATATTTTATTAAGAGGAAATGTCAATGCCAAATAATTCGCGAGATACCCCGGTACTTTAGTTGAAATTCACAACGAAACTTTTAATGGAAACTAAATGATCTCAATGATGTACCCGCTACGAAATTTTTATTTACAAATAAATACACCCATGCCAATTTGTGCGCGCTTTTTATCTGGACCAGGGGCCTATACGTTTGTATAGGTCCCTGTCTGGACAAAGAAATTCATTTATTAAATGTAGAATTTTGTAACCTAAAATAGCTGTACACAACGTGTGCAAACCGTCGCAGGTGATTTACGCAAGTTGCAATTGAACGGTCCTGATTGGGAGCTTATTTCATCATATCTTTAAATAGAATCATATGCCGAAATTCAATTGACACTTTAGAAAATTTCAAACGTTTGTGTTTATGACTCTCATCGTCTATTTTACCCTCCCATAATTTGGTTTAAAAAAAATTAAATTGGGCATATATGGGATTATTGATTAACAGTCGATCAATCCAATTATTAAATGACAATGCAAACTAATTAGCAGGTGTTAACCGCGTTGTTATTAATATTCATTTTCGGTTTCGTTACCGTTTTGAAGAATCCGCTATTGTTTTGATTTATTTAATGTTCGGCATCCTTGGATATTTAACGACATCAAAAACGTAGTCGCTCTTACTCATTGTTGCGGTTAACAAAGAATTCCAAACTGCGAAATGATGTTGCATCATGTGCGCCAACTATCCAACCGGCTCTCATTATATTATTAGCAGACGACAAATGTTGATTCTGATTGAATGATTAAAATGCACTCTTACTGTTTACGACATTACCGCATGTGATCGGTGATTGATAAGATAATTGATTGCACTTTGTTATCGGATTATAAACAAGACACGGTGTAGAAACACATGGTCAGCGTGTTTATTCTACGTATGTCTGTCAATAAAACGGGCTACCGCTCTTATAGATTTATAGTAGCCCGGCGGGCGTCAGCTGAAACATTTCAGTAGCCCGATGAAAAAATTCTGTAGCCCCCGGGCTACGGGCAATGGATTTGTCGGACACTGCTATATAAATTGTACACTGAAGTTTCTTTAGCTAATATTTTTCTTATGTTGACAGACCATTGACATTGCTGGGGTTTGTTGAGATAAATACTTATTATCATCAGGGGCAGGAAGACATTATAGACATTAAACAGCGTATCATTACGTAGACAACAGTTGCACAACTGTATGCGTAAAAGGTAAATCAGTATATTAATAATTATGTTGACAACTAGCTTACGTAGCAACGTCCGAAAATATGAAATATCCGACATCTATTTCAATATTTAAAATTCAAGATATAATGACTACTGAACTGTTTTACTTTAAGGAAAAAACAGTAAAAGTATGTTTTTTATGAAAATGAAACACAACAAACAATATACTTATCATGATAACGGCTAAACGACTTATTATCCCAATATAACACTGTCATTGAATCGCACATTTCAATTAAAAATTATTCCCCTTGAATGTTAATGCATATTGATATAACGAATTCATCAAACGTTATCAAACATGAGTAATTTGCATTGCATCGGATTCCCACAATATTTTGTGGATGTAAATCGGATCCGGTTGTTGTTTATGTGTCAAGCTCATTTTGCCAGTGAGATACTTAAATTTCTTGCGTAGTAAAATCGGCTAGATTGAACTTTACCGGTACGCAGTTGTTTACCACTATCAAATCTACTGTAAAGTACACAAAGATACTTACATAATTCTGCCGTATCTGTCTGAATAAACATCCGCTGCACAAAATATAGACATTTGTATTAATGATTATTAAACACAATCATATTTTTCTGTGTTTATTGAATTAATGACACTGAGTTTCTTTGTCGCGTTACAAGATGGCGGATGTCTAACGCTGTTTGTGAAGTGACGTCACAATGTTTATTTGAGCGCGTGCCCGTTCCCACAAAAAAAGTTTAAACACAAAATACTCGAAAACTTGATTTTTGCCAGGTATAACCCCTACGCCAACAGGTAGATCGCATTCTGGTCCATATACATGTCAAATTTCAGCAAACGTGTTCGGCCAGTTTTCAAGAAACTCAAATCGCGGCTATATGCACCAACTTAACGAAACTTAGCCCCCTTTATCATTCGTTCGAATGAACGTCATCAATGATGACGTCCAATACATCACTCATTCCATATGTTTGAAATACCGTCCAACCATCGCACCCAAGAATCCCCCACCACCCCCCCCCCCCGATTTTTTTTTCCCTTTTTTTCGCATTTTTGGAAGAAAATGTAATAAATGTCCACACCCCCACACAATGCACCGCTCTTCACTCCACCCCTCCCTCCTTTGTGATTGAAAATGAGAGTCCCTTCACCTTTAAAAAGAAAATAAATGAGCGGTCTGCACCCGCAAGGCGGTGCTCTTGTTTAAATGATCTAGGAATACAATCCAAGAATGTTGATTATCAAAAATGTTCACATACTAGGAAAGTGGACATCCGTATTTTAAAGGTTCATGAGATGAACACCACAATGTAAAAAATCATCTTGCATATTATGGTTGTTAAGACTTGTCTTTTTAAACAGGTGCTCAAAGCCACCTGTTTGAACTGATGGATGGCAGTAAAAAGAGCATACTTTGTATTGCCATTAAGTTGGACCTCTGGTAAAATGTTTGACTGTAGTTTATTGTCTTTGATTTTCAGCTTACATGATCATTATTTAGCAATGGAAGAGAGTCATCTTTGCAGTCCATTTCTTGGTGAATGTGCTTAGGGTTAAGTGTGACACTATTGTATCTAGCTAACCTAGTTTTCAACAAAGTTACAATCCTTGTTATTTAAAAAAAGTAGATAAGATAGTTTTATTCTCAACCAAAAAGTCTGCAGCCAACTGTTTTGTCTCTTTCAGAATCACATTGGATGTAAATAATAAGCATGCATGTCATGTATATGCATGTAACTAGTTCCTGATTCTGTAATGAAATCTTGGATACACCCTAATTATAAAATTATTTTTTGAAAACATAAAAGCAGCTAAAGTGGACTGTTTTTAGAAGCCATGGTATGTTTTAATCATATTTTATTTATTGAAACATAGTTTTTCAGAAGAAAATTAGATACATTGTGTTTGTTTTAATTTAATTACCTTGAACAGGCATAACTACTACAAATTACAAAATAGCCTTTTACCTGGAAAAGATCAAAGAAGAAATTCTTCGAAAATCTAGAGATCAACAAACTGAGATAGATGATGCCCATACAAACAAAGCATTGAGGGTGAGTGTGCACAACATTGATTCGAGCCAGGTAAGTCAATATACTTTTACCCAGGTGTAGACCTCGTCACATAACACTGGAGTGTTAATGCTGGCTTGTCTCTTGTAGGTACAGCAGGAGTACGCTTCTTTCCAGCAGTCGCTCGTGATGATTCCTCCGCCAAACATGGTGCCCCAGCCACCACCTATGAGTAAGTCGCCTCAATTTGCTGGTACCCAGCATACATTGTGTTTTGTTTTTCAGGTCAGGAAACAATATGCGTCCGAGTATATCTTTGTCACAGACCAGACTGCCAAGATATTTTCTCTTTTTAATTTGTAATTAAAATTCATATAAGGCTTTTGGGGACTAAGTACACAAGTTTTTGAGTGTGGACAATTGCGCACTTGTTCTTCATTTGAGCCTTGTGCTGGGAAAACTAGGCTTAATGAATGTGCATAAAGTGTCATCCCAGATAAGACTGCGGTCTGCACATGCCATCATGGACAACTTTTTTTGCTTTTTTTGGAATTTTTCTTTTTAATGACTCTTCTAAACAATGATTCTTTTTAGGCAGAATGTGTCATCCCTCATTAGCCTGTGCAAACTGAAGAGGCTCATCCAGGGAGACACTTTATGCGCAGGCATAAAGCCAAGTTTTCTCAGAATGAAGCTCATTTCATCAATGGACATCCGGGGACCACACTTTTTGTTAGTGGAAGGTGTTTCAGCTTTGCTTTAGTTTTAAGCAGTCAGAAGGGGCGGCTACAGTTGGTCCTACATTTCAAGACAGTTTCTGTGGTATTGGGGCCTTCCTGGTACAAATAATAAAACATGTTGATGGAGAATGTGCAATAGAGTTCTTAGTTTCAGCAGATCAGATAAACTCAGAAAATACATCAGAAGTCTGTAAACGGACAAAAAAAATGTGTAATGATTTTAAGTTTCTGTTGCAGATTATTAATCTAATGGATGGTTTGTCTCTGTTTTGAAAGTTTGGGAATACATAGTGCATAGTTTCTGGTAGAGAAATATCATTTCTTATTGGAACTCAGGTCTGGAACCCTGTGTGATTGATTTCATTTGCTCTTGATTTCATTTGCTATCATATCAGTTTTCACAAAACAACAGTAAATCATGTGATTTTGTGGCATCCAGTGGTTTAGTGGCAGAGCTGTATAGTTTCTAGTTTCAGCTTGCAGTGTCATCATTATTATTGAAGGTTGATTGGTTTTACCGAATCCTGAGGCATTGCTCCCCAGTATGCATGTTATGTACTTTTTTTTCTATTGACACTTTCAAGTTGACTGTCATTTCTGTCAGTGTTTTAACTTTTGCTTGGTTTACTTTTATAATAGTATTTCCAAGATTTTATCTTTCAGAATAGAGACCAGTGAAAGAATTCTCTTTGACATTCAGCTTCTCTTGATAGATATGTATATTGCATTAAATTGCGATTATTGAACACATTAAATATAATCTTTTTACTTCACTGAAGATATAAATATGTTCGATCTCAGCTTGACTGATTATTGCTCAGCCTTTGTTTTCTTTAATTGTTTATTGTCCATGGTGCAGCGGTAATTGTGACAACAGTGTTTACTTCAGCAAGGTTTAATTGTAAACAAAAGACAATGAGTACCTACTTGGGCATTTTCACTTTGCAGAATTAATCTTCTCTTCGGACAATAAAATCATAAATCTTTTGCGAGTTGGAATGCAACAAGAAGATTGCGTTTTATGTCAGGACAAGTTGTGCAATCACTTATTTTCTTATAGAATCCTAGAACAAATATTGTTGTTAATGAATGCTATGAATAGTTTTTGAAGTTTTCTATATTGATTGAACATTTATGAATGATGGAATATTTAGTTATACCCCCATTACAATTGGTAATGGGGGCTATATAGGAGTCACTTTGTTGGTCTGTCTGTCCCGAAATTTCATCCGATTTTCACCAAACTTGGTCAGAAGTTGTATCTAGATGATGTCTAGGTCAAGTTTGAATATGGGTCATGCCAGGTCAAAAACTAGGAAATGGGGTCACTAAGTGTGTTTAAAACTGAAAGTTTGTCCGGACCATAATTATGTCATTTATTGTTAGATTTTAAAATGACTTGATACATTTATTCACCATCATGGGACGGAGTGTCGTGTGAAAAAAGTACGTCGATATCTCAAAGGTCAAGGTCACACTTGGAGTTCAAAGGTCAAATGCTTGTCCGGGCCATAACTTTGTCATCTATTGTGAGATTTTAAAATCATTTGGCCAATTTGTTCACCCTCATTGGACGGTGTGTCGCGCGAAAGAATTACGTCGATATCTCCAAGGTCAAGGTCACAATTTGAGTTCAACGATCATAAATGAGCTGGTCTGGGCCATAACTATGTCATTCATTGCAAGATTTTAAAATCATTTGGCACATTTGTTCACCATGATTGGACGGTGTGTCCCGCGAAAGAATTACATAGATATCTCCAAGGTCAAGGTCACACTTAAAGTTCAAAGGTCAAAAATGGCCATAAATGAGCTTGTCCGGGCCATAACTATGTTGTTCATTGTGAGAATTTAAAATCATTTGGCACATTTTTTCACCATCATTGGATGGTGTGTTGCGCTAAAGTTACATCAATATCTCCAAGGTCAAGGTCACACTTTGAGTTCAAAGGTCAAAAATGGCCATAATGAGCTTGTCCGGGCCATAACTTTGTCGTTCATTGTGAGATTTAAAAATCATTTGGCACATATGTTCACCATCATTGGACGGTGTGTCGCGCAAAAGAATTACTTTGATATCTCCAAGGTCAAGGTCACACATTGAGTTCAAAGGTCAAAAATAGTCATAAATGAGCTTGTCCGGGCCATAACTATGTCGTTTATTGAGATTTTAAAATCATTTGGCTCTTTTGTTCACCATCATTGGACGGTGTGTTGCGCGAAAAAATTACGTCAATATCTACAAGGTCAAGGTCACACTTTAAGTTCAAAGGTCAAAAATGGCAATAAATGATCTTTTCTGGGCCATAACTATGTCATTCATTGTGAGATTTTAAAATGTACATTAATTTTGTTTACAGTCATTGGACAGCGTGTCATGTGAAAGAATTCAAGAGTTCAAAGGTCAAAATGGCTATAAATGATAATGGAATAATAATTCTTAAAAATTGCCATAAATTAGATCCTCTTGTTTTGTGAAGACAGCATGCAAGATAGTCTGTGTCAATGCGGCACGTGGGGGTATACGTCACGTCTGTGACAAAGCTCTAGTTTTTCCTAAATTCCTGAATTCTGGTTGTAATATTTTATTTGCTAGTTGGGCAGTTATCATGGATTTTTCTTTTGCTCAATTTTATTTCCACTTGTATTGGTGTACAAGGGAACAATTTTTATGCCACCGAAGGAGGGCATTTAGTGATCAAACTGTCCGCCTGTCCATCTTTCCGTCACACTTTGCGTTTAGGTTTCGCTGCACTTTGAGTGGTGTAGGGTCAAGGTCATCCTTCAAGGTCAAAGGTAAAAAAAAACCAATCCAAGGGAAGTAATAAGCTTTAAAAGGAGATAATTTTATCACATTTATACCCTGTTTCCCATGTAATACAACCATTACATATTTTTTTATATTACACATGTGCAATACAACATTTTAAAGCGTTTTCATTGGCTTAGTTTTCGTTTATTGACCAATGGCATTTTGTTATTTTGCTGAAACGACGTTGAAACGTAAAATGACGTCACAAAATGTAAACAACATTCAGGATTAATCATTATGTTTGCGTAAATATTTATTTAATTTGCTCATTTAAAAGCATGTGATAAAAAAGATCTGACACTTGTTGTCATGTCATACCATATTTTATTAAACTCGTCCAGGAAATTCGTTAGTTAGTTGCCAAAGGCTCGCTTGCTTACAAAATTCCTGAACTCGTTTAATAAAATATGGTATGATATGACAACTCGTACCAGACCCTATATATCTGTACCTGCCAAATGATAAAAAAAAAAGCAGCGCAGTAGGGGACATTGTGTTATTGACAAACACATCTCTTGTTGTTCATTGTTTTAGAAACAGATTTTAGCTAGGAAGCAGACAAATTATGATAAAAACATAAATATTTCATCTAACAGATAAGAAATTTGAAAAACAGATTGAGTTATTTATGATGAAATTTTGTTTTCTCCTCTAGATCAGCAATAAACCATGGTTCATCACTTGTTCCTGAAATCTTATATCTTGTGTTCACTGAATGTTTCATGTTTACATCATGTTGCCATGTTTTCAGCAGTGCCACCACCAACTGTAGTCAGCATGGCCCAACCTCCTCCACTCTTACCAGGTAACTGAACTTGGGAAATAAGCGACAAATTGATTACTTGCTTGTCAGTTGTATGTTTTTAATGACAAAATATCAGGATTATTAATAGGAAAATTAAGCCTTTCAGTAATAGCCTTTTCGAACCTAATTAAAAAATTTATTTCAAGTACTTGAATTTAGACCTCTAACTTGCAGAATTTTGATCTTTCCCTAGCAGAATCCAGGTCTTTCACTAGCAGAATTCCGACCTTACAGTACAATAATATAGGCCTTTTTAATAGCAGTATTAATTCATTTTACAAGCTTGTTGAGCATTTTAATATCATAAATACGTTACCTGTTATCTCTAGCTTACCCCTTTCCAAGGGAGCCATTTCATCCGGAAAATATTCAAGCGCTGGGAATCGTCCACCTCTATAAGAATCCAAATCAGGTTAAACATAGTACAATGCAACCTAACAGGAAATCAAGAACCACAACTCATCTTTCCTTTCCGGATAAAACCATGTGCACGCCTATTTTAGGCTCAGGACTTATGTGTTCTTTTCACTGTGTTTTTGGCGGAGTTTAAAAGGATAAAGTTTATTTATCTTTTATTTGTATCATTCGGTTTATATTTCTATACTTTTTGTTGCAGTAATTGTCATATTTCTGCTTTTGCTGGGTTTCTTTGTTTGCATCGTCGCTCATGTACATGACGTCGTGAGCACGTGAACCACGAGGAATTCGTGCCTATTCCCCAATAAGTAATTGAGGTCAATTGGACAGCGTTCTTTGTGTTTACATTTTGTGGTTTAACTTTTTATTTGAATTTATAATCATTAATTTGTCTTTTGTAGGTTCTTTCTGTTTCTTTTATTTCAGAATGAACTTACAGGATAGAGGTTCTTGTGGTCATATCAAAGCAAGGTGGGATTCCCACGATACTTGCTTGGCATGTACCGTTTGCACATTTAATAACAAATGTGTGGTTTGCGATTTGTGGGCTTACGACGTATGGACAAAAGCAGGTCGCCGGAGGACGTCGATCAGCCGCAAACGCAACGAACCGGTCCGGTCACCGGTCCGGTCATTGATCACCGGTCCGGTCACCGGTCCGGTCACCGGTCAACAGTCATCAGTTGGGCCTGCCACCGATAACACCAATCGCCGGTCAAGAAGAACTCGGTCTTCATCATCGGCGTATTCTTCTACATCCGATTCGTCGTCGAATACATCGTCTTCATCAAGGAGTGGACATCGGACACGCTCTTCTTCGTCGAGCAGTTATCATCGTGGCGGGGCTCATAAGCGATCACGTCGTCACTCACGGAGACGGTATTCCAAAAAATCTCGATCTCATCCAGGGCTCGAATTAAGCACTCGCAAACAGGCCATTTGCGAGTACATTTTAAAAAACACGTCTAAAATGCGAGTGCAACATTTAGATACTCGCCATTTTTTGCGAGTTGGGGAAAAAACAAACAAGGTGCTTAAAGATCTTGGATTAAATACAAGATTTGTTCGCCGATCGAAAGTCTTCCGACCAAGTACGAAAATAATTAAACCCCGTCTAGTTTCGATCTAAAAATAGATCTGAAAATTGGAATTACCCTAATTTGCATAATGTATTTCAGCGGTTACTTCCGTTCTAGCAGAAATAATTTTACGAAATATTTTTTAAAATATATTTACGCTCTGCACTGTATCTTTCTGCCGATATAGTTAGTAAAGAACATTGAAAATTATATTATTGCAATTGAAAGTATGTTATTCCCTTCTTAAGTGAAAATTGGCGATAGTTATTCAGTATGAAGTTTTTTTTAAAACGAAGCTCATTTCGTTAATTCCTCATTCTTATAAATAGACGGAACACGTTTAGCAGACGATTTAAAAACTCAAAAATGTCGTCTACTAAAAAAATAACTAGCTTTTTTGTGGCGAATTCCTCCGTCTCCTCTGTGGAAGACAAAAAAGCCGAGGCCGAACCAGATAAAAAGAAATGCCAAAACAGTTAAGAAATGGGAAGACGAGCTAAAAATAACTTTGAACACGGAGAGAGACCAAGACGGCAATGTGTGTAAGATGTTCTGCGATTCATCTGATTGGTCTCTACCCCCTCAGCAATGCTGAGTGTGAAAGATGCTTTTCTGTTATGAAAAGGATAAAAAGTGATTGGCGATGTTCACTAAGCACTGAAAGGATGGACCAATTAATGCGAATCTCTATCAGAGATAATGAGGGGTTCCAGCCACGCAGAGCTGTGAATAGGTGGTGGATCAGTGGCAACAGTAGCAAAAGGCCAGATGTCGCCCCATATGGACCGAGGCATTAACTTTGGATGATATAACTGATATAAAAAAAAATACTCTTTACACTCAATTGTGTTACAATGTTGCTTTGAAGTTTTTAGTTAAAATAAACATAGGTCCATCCTTTCAGTGCTTAGTGAACATCGCCAATCACTTTTTATCAACCAAAGGATGCATTATTATGAAAACTTGTATTGCGAGTTGGAAATAAAAAATGCGAGTTGAAATATTAACAACTAGCAATTTTTTGCGAGTTGAAAAAAAAAAGTAATTCAAGCCCTGCTCATCGCAGCCGATCCACATCTCGACAGCGCAGCGGATCCAGATCTCGACATTGCAGGAAACGAGGACGTCGGCAACGTTCACGTAGACAGCATCAGACTTACCATACGTATAGTCGTTCACCATCGTGTTCCGTTATGGAATCGCATGTTTCCATGCCAAATGTGTCGGTTCCAACGTTGACTGCCACACGTATTGCATCTTTAGGAGCTCATCTCACTACTACGGCGTCAGTGTCAACACCACGGGTATCATCTACATTATCTAGTCGTGTACCCCCTACAGCTACCCTGTCGAATCCTGATACACTATGGATACAGAATTCGGCGGGACATTTTGTACCGGTCAATGCTGATAATTTACCTTCTTCCGGTTTACATTATCAGTTTACTGACGTCGGGGATGATCATTCGCTGTTACCAGACAATTACAATCCGGTACAAGATATTCTCACTTCTGTTCCTGCTGATTCTATACAAACCGCTGGTGTTGTAGAGAGTGAGGCTGATTCAGATACAGAATCTAATGTTGAGACGGATCAATATTTAGCTCCGATTGGTCAGATCTATAAACTGATGTTTCGTACTCTTGGTGAAGATTACTGTCCAAGACCTGCTGAACTGTCTTCAAATGCGACGATTTCTGTGACAGAACAACTTTTTCGTACATTTGATCCCAACAGGGTTATTAAGTCGACGGCTCGTCCTGACCCACGACTTCCCATTGGTTCTACTGTTCTATCTGTTCTTCAATCATTGGAATCAGCTAATAAAACTATTCCAAAACGAGGAGAAACATGGAAAATTCCTAAGGAACTAGCTGATCCAAAACACCAGGAAGGTAGTAAAAGTTACAAACCTCCTGTACCACATGCAACATCTGGGTTGGATTTTTCAAAACTTCCGGTTCCAGATCCGGACATAAGCAAGCTATCTCTTGTAATGCCAAGTGGTTCCAATTCAGTTTCTGTTCCGTTTTCAATGTTGGAAACTTGGGAAATGAGGGAACGTAGATCATTAGGTTTGACTAACCAAATTGACTTCATGCTAGCGACAATTTTACAAATGGTGTGTGATTGGTCGGAATCTGTTCCGGAGGAACTCCGTGATTTGTTAATTCATCTCTCACGGACCACACTGGCCTTATCTCACACTTCTGCTTCTTCAATGTCCGAGATGCTAAGGATTCGTAGAGATCTTATCCTTACTTCTTTACCTAAAGATTTTCTGTTGGAACCTGGTATGAACTCGCTCAGAACAGCTCCTGTCACATCAGGGTTCCTTTTTGGTGGAAGGATACAAGAAGCAATCACAGCTGACAAGGATGACCAACTTCATGCTTCTTTAGCTAGAAACAACTCTGGACAATGCCAAGGGGTCTTTAAGCATCCTGCTTCTAGGCCACCAGCAGTTCCAGCATTCAAGACGGCTAAGAGAAATAACCTTTTCTCTAAAAAGCCTTCTTTTAATCCACGGTCAGGTCCTAATAGGCAGTCTTCCTATAACAGACCTTCTTTGTCACATAAGTCTTCTAATAAAGATTCTGGGAAAAAGGGCAAACCCAAGCCGGGCCAGAGGAATTTCAAACCTTCTACCGGCAGGGGCGCACCTCCTGCTTATCAGCCCTAGGTCCCTTCCCTTTCTACCGCCACAACCTCCGATGCCGGAAATACCAGTCGGGGCCAGACTTTTCCACTTCTCAAATCGATGGCTTCAAATTACTTCAGACGCATGGGTTCATTCTCTTGTGACAAAAGGCCTGACTTTTCAATTCGAAAAAAGGCCTCCACTTTCTCGCGTCCCTATAGAGCTGGTATCTCGGCATCCACATATTCCAGAGTCCATTCTCGGGCTCTTGGAAAAACAGGCGGTAAAAAGGGTTCAAGATCCTTATTCTCCAGGATTTTACAGTTGTCTTTTTCTTGTTCAAAAGAAAAATGGTTCTTGGAGACCAGTAATAGATTTAAAAGTGTTCAACATGTATCTCCTCAAACCAACTTTCAAAATGGAGACTCCTTCTTTCATACGGGAATCCATCAAACCCCTGCACTGGGGGGTGTCTTTGGATCTGGAAGATGCTTACTTCCATGTTCCTATACATCCCAACTACCGAAAGTACTTGCGATTCGCCTTTCAAGGCCAAGTCTACTAGTTCCGGTCTATGCCTTTCGGGCTGGCGACAGCCCCACGAGTTTTTACCAAACTAATGTCGGCAGTCGGATCACACCTCAGAGTTCACGGGATTATTCTTCTTCAGTATTTCGACGACTGGCTCTTACACCAGCTCGATCGTCAATTGCTTCTGTACAACCTAGAATTCTCTTGGAAGGAGCTCCTCTCGTTAGGGCTCCTTCTCAATGCAGACAAATCAGACCTCATTCCTTCACAGGACTTTACGTTTGTGGGAATGAATTTCTTGACCCACATCAATCGGGTCAGAGTGTCTATTCAACGTATATCAGACCTTCTGATGAAGGTTAACTGGGTTTTGTCCCAATCTAATATAACAGCTCAAGAATTCCTCTCTCTCAACGGTATCCTGAGCTCAGTAGCAGACTTTGTGCAGTTGGGACGTCTCTTCCTACGTCCTCTTCAGCACTATCTCTCAGCTTGTTGGAAATGGTCTCCAGGCAATCTATTAACACAGATTCCAATCCTTCCCTCCTTAAGGTCTCATCTTCAGTGGTGGCTAGACGAGGAGACTCTGTTGGCAGGAGTACCCCTTCTTCCCCCGCAACCGTCATTATATCTAATAACGGATGCGAGCAAGGAAGGGTGGGGTGCTCACCTGGAACCTCTCAGTCTGATAATTTCAGGGTTGTGGTCTCATCAGGAATCTCACCTACATATCAACAATCTAGAAATGCGAGCAGTATTTCTAGCTGTATCTCATTTCCAATCACATCTTCGAGACTCTTGTGTGATGGTGTCAACAGACAACACATCTGTGGTGGCTTACATCCAGGCACAGGGGGGAACACATTCTCAATCCCTGTATCTGGAAACCAGAAAATTACTTGTTCTTTGCAAAACACTCAACATTCATCTGCTGGCAAAATATATACCAGGTCGCCTCAACGCCCTGGCGGATGGTTTGTCTCGCAAACACCAGTTACTTCCATCGGAGTGGACACTTCATCAAGAAGTGACCAACCAGATCTTTTTCAAGTTCGGTTATCCCCTGGTCGATCTATTTGCAACCAGACACAATCACAGACTTCCTCTGTATGTGAGTCCAGTTTACGATCCAGCAGCGTGGGCAATCGACGCGCTTTCGTTCGCATGGGACCAACTGGACGCTTACGCCTATCCCCCACCCATTCTAATTCCCCAAATATTGGGGAAAATCAGGGTGAGCTCTTGCAGGATACTCCTGATTGCCCCTTGGTGGCCCAGAAGATCTTGGTTCAACGATCTTCTCAGTCTCCTGTACGATTATCCCAGGAATCTTCCTCACATGTCAGATCTTCTGTCTCAAAGCGGCAGACTACATGCGGACCCAAAAATGTTCCACTTACACGTCTGGCCGTTATCAGGCAATCTTTGCAGAAGAAATGTTTTTCTGTCAGGGCTTCAACCCTCGTTGCTTCGGCAAGGAGAAAATCCACCAGAGCAGTCTATGATGCTCGTTGGAAACTCTTCTCCAATTGGTGTTTTCGAGGGAAAATTAATCCCCTCAATCCCTCTGCTAGACGAATAGCGGATTTTCTCATTTATCTTTTTGATGATAAGAAACTTTCTCTTAGTTCCATCAAAGGATACAGATCTATGATTTCGCATACATTGGCTTTCACTAAGTCTTCACAAGTCTGTGCTGATCCAGCTATTTCAGAACTTGTTCGAGCTATGGAACTTAGTTGTCCTGTATCTCGTACACTTGCTCCTAAATGGGATTTAGCTTGTGTGCTTGGTTCCCTTATTAAGGCTCCCTATGAACCTCTTGATCAGGCTTCATTACAATTCCTAACATGGAAGACCGTTTTCCTTCTTACTATGGCTTCAGCCAAACGGAGAAGTGAAATTCATGCTCTTTCTATCGAGGATAGTCATCTTCGTTTTGACTCTTCTGATGGTTCTGTTACATTGTTGTGTCAGTCAGGATTCCTTGCTAAAAATCAACTCCCCTCTATGGCTTCCAAACCCTTCAAAGTTCCAAGTCTATCTAGAACTTGTGGACATGAAGATGATGATAGACTCCTTTGCCCGGTCAGGGCTTTGAAGTTCTACCTTAAAAAGGTAAAGTCTATTCGAGGTTCTCGCAAGAGACTTTTCATTCCATTAAAAGGGGGGGGCGATGTGTCTGCGGCTTCTATTTCTCGTTGGATAGCCTCAACTATAAGGAAAGCTTATTCTTCTCTTTCATCGAGGGATTTATCCCTGTTTAAGATAAGACCGCATGAATTAAGAGCTCTTTCGGCTTCGTGGGCTTATATTAATCAGACCCCACTATCTGAAGTGCTTCAAGCTGCTTTCTGGAGGAATCCGACCACCTTCTCCTCTTTTTATCTTCGTTCTCTTGAGTGCCAACAAGACAATTTGTATAAGTTGGGTCCTCTTGTAGTGGCTCAAACTGTAGTTTCTTCTATGGCGTAAGTACACTGGTGCCATCCGAGAATTAAGTACTATACTGTACTAACAAAGATTATAAGAGGACTTGATTCTACTATCTCTGGCTGTAAACCCTCTATATGGGTTTTGCTGTGATGGGAAAAAATATGCGAACCTTCCCGCCGCAGCTGCAAAATCAGCTAGAGATAACAGGTAACGTATTTATGATATTAAAACAAATTTTCTTAAGTAAAATTCATTTTAATTATTAAATACTTACCTGTTATCGGTAAGTCCCACCTCCCACCCCGCTCATCGTCTTTTTATGTTTGCGTAAAGGAAAGATGAGTTGTGGTTCTTGATTTCCTGTTAGGTTGCATTGTACTATGTTTAACCTGATTTGGATTCTTATAGAGGTGGACGATTCCCAGCGCTTGAATATTTTCCGGATGAAATGGCTTCCTTGGAAAGGGGTAAGGTAGAGATAACAGGTAAGTATTTAATAATTAAAATGAATTTTACTTAAGAAAATTTGTTTTAGAAGTCACCATTTTTGAAGTAAAATGTAGACCTTGCAATAGCAGAATAAATGCCTTTAAGGAGAAGAATGCATGTTTTTAATAGCAGAATTCAGGCTTTTCTCAAGCAAAATTAAAGCCTTTCAATGGTAGAATTTAGGTCGTTTACAACCATAATTCAGACCTTTTTAGTAGCAGAAATAAGGTCTTTAAAGAGCACAATTCAGGCCATTTCAACAAAGTTCTATTGAAGCTGCTCCCTATAAAATTGCTCATTACAACATGTATATTGTTGTCATTATACTGGAAAATATAGTCGTCTACCCTAAATGCGTATTAATGTTCTGAGCATGCTTGTGGACAGGTCATCAAGTCATGACTTCGATGCCTCCCCCAACCATGATGCATCACCCCCCACCACTGCAATCAACATACTCCTACATCACACAAGGTAACACCTCCCAGGCTGTATTTAAAGTCGATTGGGACCATTTATTCATGTTGTGAATAAAAATGTAGTTAATGGCATATGATAGGGGCACTAGAAGAGATATTTTAAGACACAATGACTTGCAGTTTGAGTTTGGTCAATGAATGTTATGCGTTTTAATCATTTTAGTTATACTGTTAGATGAAATAAACGCTATAATTTAAAGCTCCAGTTTAATTGAGACAGTACTATTTTATATGTAAGAAACAAATCAACACAGCACAATTGTTTTGTTGAGTTTGTTGTAAATTCATTTCCTTGCGAAACTTGGCTTTATGCATGTTTCATAAAGTGTCATTCCAGAGTAGCCTGTGCAGACTGCGGATGCTAAACAGGGACAATACTTTCCACTCCTATTGAATTTTGTGTTTAAAGGAATTTTCTTCATAACAAAAAATTCAGTCGAAGCCAAAAGTGTTTTCCCTCATTAGCCTGTATGGACTGCATGTGCAAATCTGACACAAAGATGTAATCAAGTCCACTATTCTCAGAAAGCAGCTCCCTATGTTGCCTGTATATGAAATCTGTCTGTCTGTCTGCAGGGCCTGGGGTGAGTCTACCAGCACCTGGTGTAGTGATCCCACAGCTAGCTACCAGTCCATCACCTGGTATGTTCACACTGTGAGAATGGTGTTAAAATTTATCAGCATAAATATGGAACAGATACTTAAGTTTCCATATTTGAATATAGGTCTTAATATGAATATTGGCTGTCATATCAATTAGGAATAAATACAAATATTGTGTCTGTCAGCTTATGAAAAAATGCCAAATTGGTTCAGAATTTGAAATACCTCTGTGTTCATACATAATAGTAATATATGTTAAGGTTAGTCCTCCACGGCCTGTATGATTATTTCCCCCTTGCAGGTCACATGATGCAGCCGCCCATGCAGACATTTGTGCCTCCCTCCAGTCAGCCCCTACAGCTTGTCCATTCCTCTGACCAGCAGTATATGGGTAATGCAGCGTTCTTCATGTAATATTGAATGCTTTGTTATACTCCCTCATTCCCTAACACAGTAAAGGGGGGTATTCAGGTGTCTCTCTGTATGTAGCAAAAAATTTGTCAGCGCAGGCGTTCTTATAAAATATTCCCAACAGGGAACATCCCGGTTGTTGCGACTGCGCTCTCAAAAGTTTTGAAAAAAAAATCCCCCCTTCCCCTTGCAAATCCTAGTTGGAGCACTGCATGTTAACAATCTTAGATGAAATGCGTCTGATACATGCAGCATTGACATAAGAATTCACAATCACATAGTGATTAAGAAACAATATACACTTCAACACCGTTATTTCGAACACCGATAATCCGAAGTCACTGTTATTTCGAAGTATGTTTCGGGTCCCGATTGTGGTTCTACTTTGTTCAATGAAAAATTTCATTGTTAATCTGAACTTCGTTAAACCGAAGAAATCGTTAATTTGAAGTGATTCTGTCGGTCCAAACACTATAATTTGCACCTAATTATCAATCTTTAATCCGAAGTCAAACCTGCAAAGCACTGAGCGTAGTTTCACACCTATGCCGTCTGCGCGTTGCGCGTCAAAAGCCGATTATTACACCTTTGTCGTCTGCCCGTAGCATGTTAATTTGATAATGTCGTCAAAAGCCGACGACGAGGCCGACAACACAAGAATGAACATAATATATAATCAACGTGTGACCATAACATGCATCAATGACGTAAGGCAGTTCTGCGAGCAAAACACGGGCAGAAGTGAGTTTTAATGTCCTTGAGAAATTGGAGAAATATGTTACACGCGTCCAGTTTAGTGCTGCTAACCGCGGTGTTCAGAGAGACATCGCGTCTTTTTTTTTTTTTAATCAAAAATGTTTTTATATGTATTTACATGTATGATGTGCTATTCGTTTTATTTTGTATGTTCTAATAGTTTGTGCTATTCATTATATTTTATATGTTCTGTAATTAGAGAAAAATAAAAAGAAGAAAAGGAATCGTTTTATTCCTCTGTTTGTTACAAGTAGAAATCTATTGCTATCTGACTAGTTTACGTTTTTAAGTAAAACAATTATGAAAAGTACCGTATAACCGAACGATGTGAATTCCTCAACGTTTTATTTTTACAGAATCAAAGAAGTCCTCTGTCAAATGTTTATTTCGAATTATCGTTAATCTGAATTTTTTTAATGGTCCGACGACTTTGAAATATCGGTGTTAAAGTGTATGTAAAATCATCACAACCTTGTTGCAAACTGAACTTTTTTGGTGAAGTTATGTGCCTTGGACTTTGTCCATCTGTCCGTCAGGTATTCTTTTTTCCGGAGGTTTTTTACGCAACGCTTGATTATATTGAGCTGATTTTTAGCTCGGCTGTTTTTGGAGAAAACCCGAGGTATTGTCATAGCCAGCTCGACGTCCGCCGTCCGCATCATGCTAAAACCTTTACATTTTGTTTAGGTTTTGAACATTGGCTCTTTAATCAAAGTGCTTCAACCTACAACTTTGAAGCTTCACATGTAGCTCACCTTGATGAGTTCTACATGCCACACCCATTTTTGGGTCACTAGGTCAAAGGTCAAGGTCACTGTGACCTCTAAAAAAAAAAAAAAAATCTGACAATCTTTCATTTATTAAAAACTGCACCCGCAGCCGAGCGTGGCATCTGTTATGCGGTGCTCTTGTTGGTATGTTGGTATGTTAGTCCACCTACATGACCTACAGATGAAGAGTAAAATTTGTTCCGGCGCACTGATTTTGGACAAGGATACAGGCCTTTTACTGATCTTAATCTAAGGGATGTAATAAGGTTTAAAGGGAGATAATTTGTAAAATATTTGGCAGGTACAGGTCATTTTTTCATTTTCAAGATGTGTTTTTTTATGCAATTCAGATATTGGGCTGATTTTGGGTAAGCAAGTCTACATACATGCCCTACAGAATAGGTGTGAAATTCGTGCCGGTCTGTTGATTTTTGGTGTACCGTAATTACTCTATGTTTTCGGACACTCTAAGTTTTCGGACACCCCCTTTTTTAGCCAAAATAATTATTTTTCGTGACTCTTTATTTTCGGACACACGAGTTTTCGTCTGTTATTTATGTCTCTAAGTTTTCGGACAGTATATTTTACAGCGCTATTTTACCAAATTTCGAACCTGTTTTCGATATCTAATGACACTTCGATCATGGGGTTTTACAACCAGATTAACATAATAAAACATTGCGGGTGCATGCCTGAGGGCAATGGACCATTACATTTGTGTTATTGGGTAAATAACCTTGTAAATCGATATTAAACAATGGTTTCGCCCGATAGCATAAGCGTTATGACAATTACCAGGGGTAGTGCCAATTAACAGTTCAATTATCTACCGCAATGGCACTACCCCTTCTCAGTAAAATAACTGTGTCAAATACTAAATGTTTCAAATTGTGATGCACCCTATTACAAGTTTTACGAACAATGGAAGGTGTTACACAACAACTATCGGAAATGAATAAACAAAGAATTCATAGTTTGCTTTTTTTTATTGCGTTAATTACAGTTTATACAAGCGTGTATCGGTACATCACATGCTCATTTTTTAACTCGTTGGTCAAAGTACAACCTTGAAGTAACTTTCTGTCAAATAAATTAAGCATTTACAATTATTTAAAATGCAGTGCAAACATGTATAACTGTAATTTATACTATACGGCATGGTATTTTACAAGCGCGTGCTATTACCGGTAGTCGTTGATACTATTGACGCTATTTTCGGACACTTCCATTTTCGACTCTAATTTTTCGGACACCTGTATGTTGTTAATATTTTTCGTATCTAAATTTTCGGACACGAATTTTTTTAATTATTTTTAAGTGTCCGAAAACATAGAGTAATTACGGTAGTTTTGGGCCTTGGAATTATAAATTTATAAAGTGTCATTCTGGATAAGGGACAACACTTTGGGCCTAAACTACAACACTAAGAAGAGACCTTTAAATGAAACATACAATAAAAGCAGGGCGTGTCGTCCCTTATAAGCACTGGCTAGTCTGGAACGACACTTTAAGCACATGCATTAAGCCTTGTTTTTCTCTGAGCCAGGCTCATTTTAATTTAATTTGACTTTGTTTGCAGGTGGTCAGCCTCCCCAGCAGGTGTTTGTGAGTGCAGGTGGGCCTGGTCAGCCAGGCACCATGGTGCTGACCACTGTCCAGCAACACATGCAGCAGGTAATACCTCGCACATCTATGGCAAATCCAGTGTGAGGCAGTGGCACAAATGAGAATGATTTTATTATAAACTACATTATAACATGACCTACGCTCCAGGAGTGAAATAACGTAATGCTCAATTTTGTTTATTACATGGGTGTTATTTAGAGCTGTAACGATTCACCCATCATTCGATTCGATTCGATTTCGATACCAAATGGTCGGATTCGATTATTTTTTATTCGATTCAAATTAAACTATTTGCTGCTTATTTTGCAAACTATTTCATGTTTGCTTTGTCCAGAGCATGAATTAATATGTTTGGTATGTGTTATTAACTTATTATGTTGTACATTTAAAGTGTTTAATTTTTTTTTTAATAAAATTTAAAAACGCAACATTGTTTTATAAGTAACACATTTATTGAACAAAACTTCCTGTTGAGTTATTCTTAAATAGCATAAAATGCACAATGTATCACATGTGTTTAACAGAAAAAAAACAACAACAAAAAACATGCAAGTATATAAACAACTTCCAGTTGACTTCTTAACAGAATGCACACAGTTTAGTGAACAAACCATATGGGTAACTTACGTCAACAAAACACGTTTTGCAAGTTGCCTTTGCATTAGAACCTTCGCGAAACCCGAAATGTTCCCATACTTTTTATTTAAATTTTGACGGTGCGTCTTTTGGCGTGGTTGGAGAAGCCATTTTACCATTTGATGTAATGCTCAGCATGTTATTCATTCATTCATTGGATGCCATATTGGCTATTGACCAATCACAAGACATATTACAAATGACAAGAAAGTTTAGACAACGGATTGGGAAATTAAGGTTTAAAATGCTGATCAAATGGGATTGCAGTGAATCGAATCGAAATTGGCCGTATTTGGTGAAATCGAATCGGCTGCATTGAACCGGTTTTTCGATGCATCGAACCGAATCGTTACAGCTCTAGTGTTATTACACTAGTTATATAACTGTGAAATGACGTCATTTTTGTGACGAAATGACGCCGTTATTCCAGCGAATTTCTTCAGTTAAGGGGTGTTGCGGCAGTTTATTTAACCGAGAATATATTTATAGCAACACCGATGATGCTATTATCACAACTCAATATTTTAGTTATCAGTATCATCAGAAATGACCAAGTTGGTTCATAATTCAATTGTCAGTGGTTCGATCCCAGGTGGGGTTAACTTTTTATGTCCCCCACTATAGTAGTGGGGGACATATTGTTTTTGCCCTGTCTGTTGGTCTGTTGGTCCGTTGGTCTGTTGGTCTGTTTGCGCCAACTTTAACATTTTGCAATAACTTTTGCTATATTGAAGATAGCAACTTCATATTTAGCATGCATGTGTATCTCATTAAGCTGCACATTTTGAGTGGTGAAAGGTCAAGGTCAAGGTCATCCTTTAAGGTCAAAGGTCAAATATATGTGGTCAAAATCGCTCATTTTATGAATACTTTTGCAATATTGAAGATAGCAACTTGATATTTGGCATGCATGTGTATCTCATGGAGCTGCACATTTTGAGTGGTGAAAGGTCAAGGTCATCCTTCAAGGTCAGAGGTCAAATATATGTGGCCCAAATCGCTTATTTTATCAATACTTTTGCAATATTGAAGATAGCAACTTGATATTTGGCATGCATGTGCATCTCATGGAGCTGCACATTTTGAGTGGTGAAAGGTCAAGGTCAAGGTCATCCTTCAAGGTCAGAGGTCAAATATATGTGGCCCAAATCGCTTATTTTATAAATACTTTTGCAATATTGAAGATAGCAACTTGATATTTGGCATGCATGTGCATCTCATGGAGCTGCACATTTTGAGTGGTGAAAGGTCAAGGTCATCCTTCAAGGTCAGAGGTCAAATATATGTGGCCCAAATCGCTTATTTTATGAATACTTTTGCAATATTGAAGATAGCAACTTGATATTTGGCATGCATGGAGCTGCACATTTTGAGTGGTGAAAGGTCAAGGTCATCCTTCACAAGGTCAAGGTCATCCTTCTAGGTCAAACATCATATAGGGGGACATTGTGTTTCACAAACACATCTTGTTTTTTACTTGTTTTTTATTTCTTTAATTTCATTCTTGTTTTATACTGGAGCTTTTTAATCATGTCGTTTAAATTTATCAATTTAAAGCATTTAATCACAAACTCCAAATTAACAAGCCGAAATCTGTGAACAAGTACATGTAAGTTATTAATGATTAAGGTCGAGTTTGATACTGTATGGTATTATGTTTGTGATAAAATATTGTTTTTAGCTCCACTGGCCAAAGGCCAGCGGGGCTTATGTCATGGTCCTGTGTCCGTCGTGTGTGCGTCCGTGCGTTAACTTTTTCTTTAAACATCTTCTTCTCCTAAACTACTGGTCCAAATCTGATGAAATTTCTCAGGAATGTTCCTGTGGTGAACCTCTTTCAAATTTGTTCAAATTATGCCCCTGGGGTCAAATTTGACCCTGCCCCGGGGATTCAAAAAATTGAAAATTTGCTTATATAAGGCCTATTTTGTGCAAACTTTAAAAATCTTGTCCATAACCATTGGGCCAAGGGCTACCAAATTTGGTATGTAGTGACATCTTATAGTCCTCTACCAAGTTTGTTCAAATTATGCCCCTGGGGTCAAATTTGACCCTGCCCCGGGGGGTCAAAAAATTGAAAATTTGCTTATATAAGGCCTATTTTGTGCAAACTTTAAAATTTTCTTGTCCATAACCATTGGGCCTCGGGCTACCAAATTTGCTATGTAGTGACATCTTATAGTCCTCTACCAAGTTTGTTTAAATTATGCCCCTGGGGTTAAATTTGACCCTGCCCCGGGGGGTCAAAACATTGAAAATTTGCTTATATAAGGCCTATTTTGTGCAAACTTTAAAAATCTTCTTGTCCATAACCGTATGGCGTAGGGCTACCAAATTTAGTATGTAGTGACATGTTATTGTCCTCTACCAAGTTTGTGCAAATTATGCCCCTGGGGTCAAATTTGACCCTGCCCCGGGGGGTTAAAAAATTGAAAATTTGCTTATGTAAGGCCTATTTTCTGCAAACTTTAAAAATCTTCTTGTCCATTACCATTGGGTCTAGGGCTACCAAATTTGCCTTGTAGTGACATCTTATAGTCCTCTTCCAAGTTTGTTCAAATTATGCCCCTGTGGTTAAATTTGACCCTGCCCCGGGGGGTTAAAAAATTGAAAATTTGCTTATATAAGGCCTATTTTGTGCAAACTTTAAAAATCTTCTTGTCAATAACCAATTGGCCTAGGGCTACCAAATTTGCTATATAGTGACATCTTATAGTCCTCTACCAAGTTTGTTCAAATTATGCCCCTGGGGTCAAATTTGACCCTGCCCCGGGGGGTCAAAAAATTGAAAATTTGCTTATATAAGGCCTATTTTGTGCAAACTTTAAAAATCTTCTTGTCCATAACCATTGGGCCTTGGGCTACCAAATTTTGTATGTAGTGACATCTTATAGTCCTATATTAAGTTTGTTCAAATTATGCCCCTGGGGTCAAATTTGACCCTGCCCCAGGGGGTCAAAAAATTGAACATTTGCTTATATAAGGCCTATTTTGTGAAAACTTTAAAAATCTTCTTGTCCATAACCATTGGGCCAAGGGCTACCAAATTTGGTATGTAGTGACATCTTATAGTCCTCTACCAAGTTTGTTCAAATTATGCCCCTGGGGTTAAATTTGACCCTGCCCTGGGGGGTCAAAAAATCAAAAAATTGCTGATATAAGGCCTATTTTGTGCAAACTTTAAAAATCTTCTTGTCCATAACCGTATGGCATAGGGCTACCAAATTTGGTATGTACTGACATCTTATAGTCCTCTACCAAGTTTGTTCAAATTAAGCCCCTGGGATCAAATTTGACCGTTCCCCAGGGGTCACAAAATTGAACATATGCTTATATCGGGCCCATTTTGTGCAAACTATAAAAATCTTCTTGTCCATAACCATTGGGCCTATTTCTACCAAATTCGGTAGGTAGTGACATCTAATTGTTCTCTACTTAGTTTGTTCAAATTATGCCCCTAGGAACAAATTTGACCTTGTCCCAGGGGTCACAAAAATGAACATATGCTTAAATAAGGCCTTTTTTGTGCAAACTTTAAAAATCTTCTTGTTCTTAATTATAGAGCTTAGGGCTACTAAATTTGGTATGTAGTGACATCTAATAGTCCTCTTCCAAATTTGTTCAAATTATTCCCCTGTGCTCAAATTTAACCCGGCCCCGGGGGTCACAAAACTGAACATATGACGTTTACCAGTGGAGATTACTGCGGCTGTTTGGCTGTGACCAACAACAACATCAACATCTTGTAAACATGAGATGAAACCCTGTCATTTAGTGCCATTTTAGGTCAGATGGTGACTGCTTACAAAGGAATTGAAGTAAGAACATGTGTTATGAATGTTTTTCTTATAAACTGAAAAAAGTCGGGTTTTATTTAAATATGTCGAAAGTGACCATATATCCGGATGAAAATATTTTGGATGACATGTTAATTTCATGTCTTTTTTTAAGTGTTAAAACCAGTTTAATAATATATTATTGATTTTAAAAACACAGCTTCCATGAACATAATTATTTCAAGGAAAGTCAATATATGATACTGCACGGTAAACTCAAACTTTGTATCGAAGAGAAGGTGTTGAAATTAATGAAGTGCAATGTCTTAACTATCGTATATGCTGCTTTTTAATAACTAATGATTCATTGTTCCATTTGTGAATCGTGACTGATCATGAATTGTTGAAATGATTGTCAATTGCTCAACAATCCATATATATTTCTGACCATTTTATAATTTTCTTAATATTAGTTATGAATTGATCTTAGAAGTCAAATGTATTACTTGATTAAATACATTTATAAATATAAAGAAATAATCTTTAGATTATCATAATATTCTCAGGCTTGTTGGTCTTAGGGATGTGTGGGTTGATGAGCAATTTCTCCTTTTATCACAATAATTCCTACCCTACCTGATCATTTCCTTCATATTCCATTTTAATTCAATTGACGTCTGCAACCTCTTTCAAATTGGGAAAGTCCAAAATGTGTTGTTTGGTAAAGGGTTAAGGAATTTTGATTCCTATGGGTCTTGTGAATCTGTTTTAAATCAAATGCGTAGATTTGATCTTCAGCATCTAAAAATATGTGAAATAGAAAGAACGACAATATATTTTGGAGAGATAAATGTACCTACGTTATAAGCAAAGGACCTGTGCAACAATTCCCAGGCTTTTTTGTCTGTTTAGTTAACACGGTAGTAACTTTTTCCATATATAAAAATGCTCATCCTTCCAACTTTAAGCGCCCAGTGGGACCAGGGATAGAAAAGAGAAAGTCACAATTTGCTTGAGTACATTTCAACCCATGCGCATTACACGTTTTTTTCGCAAAGAAAAAACAGTGGAGCGATGCAGGGCCATCATGGCCCTCTTGTTTATTAATGTCTTTTGGTAAGCTGTTGTGATCCCAGTTAAGATTGTAAACAATTTCTAATGTTTATGCATATTTCTTACAATCTATGTATCGGTACTTGGGTTTTGCCTAATTGATGTATTTTTATAAAATTTGACGTAGACGGTAGGGATAGTTATAACAAAAAATCTCGGTTAAAAGTGCGGTAACCCCCTTTCTTTATTTGTGTTTTATGATGACAACATGTACTATGGTTTATTTTACTAAGAAAGTGACGCCGATGTTCGGCGTCTTCCCCTACCAGATTTTTTTCCTCTCAAAATACAATTTCCCCTCTAAGAATATCATTTTTCCCAAAAATATAATATTTTCCCCTCAAAGATATTTTTGTTCCTTTGGGTCAGTCGACACTTATCCAATATGTACCACAATCTCGCTCTCTCTCTCTCCCAACGAACACACAAAACTGGGAATTCCAGTGATTCTAAATATAGCAATTAAATAAATAGGTCATGGAAATTTTATCCTGGCAACTGACCGCAATAATCACCTGACTATTTCACTGGATTCCGGTCTTGCGCGAGTAGGGTATTTCGTCATTTAATTACCGGAAACCAGTCGAATTTTCATCCGGGTTATAAAAGAGCCAAGATGTAAACATGAAAACAGAAAAGATGTCTCACAATTGGAGTTCATACACGAAAAAAATAAAACGTTCAGACTCGGTAAATACTTAACCCATCGATGCATTTTTTAAGAATGATTCATCAAAAAACGTTGAAAGCCAGCAAGATTCGTAGGTAATCGACATCGAACATTGTGAAAGTAAAAGTAGACAATAGGCAGCTGTCGCACTTTCCCCTTCCAATACTGTAGCAGATCTAGATAGTCTACCCATTAATAATGAAACTGAAATATCAAAATTGACATTGTCCCGCGGGCCCAGTACAGAAAAACAGTTGAAAACATTTCCCATAATTAGAAATACCCCTGCAACTTTATTTTCCAAGCCAGACGAAACGCAACCAAAACATGATAGTCGTTGTTTCAATTCTCAAGTATACGAATCCCGATACCTATGGCTATATCACAGTCAAACTAAACATGAATTTATGTATAAATATTGCGAGATATTTGGATCCAGTAGTGACCCAAACATTTCCTATGTCACAACTGGTGCTGTATTAGGGGACAATCCCTCTAGGAGACTTGAAACTCACAATAATAGTGACAGAGACATGCCTCTGTAAATTAGTTACAGACATTGAAATAAACCATTTATATTTTTTCCCCAAATATGTCTCTTTCGCGCTCTATTTTCCCCTTTTACCCAGCGTCCAGCGTCTTCCCCTTTTTCTAAAAAAAAACCCCTGACGTAGATGAACATATTTGAGCAGTTTTGCAGAATTCTATTTGACATAATTTTTTTAATTACATTTTGGTGTTAAAAATAGTAAAAAATTGATGTTTTATGGGGTGACATAAACACATTTTTTTTTTTTTTTAAATTTAACTTGTGTTCTCCATTTTTTTGGCATTGTGTTGTTTAATTAAATGGTATTTTATGTATCTCAGCTTATATAATATCTATATGTTGTCTATTTCATAGGTTATTATTTGGTTTGAGGCAATTAGAGATTTCCAGTTTAAATGAAAAAGTACATGTTATAAAATTGTGAATAAAATCAAAACAAGGCCGGTGACCCTATATTTTAATTTCATTTTTCATATAGTATTTATATATAGTACTTGAATATAAATTTTGAACAAAATCTATTTGGTGGAAAAAAATCAGCAAAACTGCAGCAACACCCCTTAAACTCTTTTACAATGTGAATAAACATTGAGCATAAAGAGCATAAAATAACAAGAAAATTTGTTGGTCATGCTATAAATAGAATCTTAGATTCATGGTAATTTTGTATTGAATTTATTAAACTCGTAATAAATGTCACGAGGCTTGCCGAGTTTTTATCTTTATTTAGATGACTGGTTTGAATAAAATTAATACAAAACGACCACTCATGCAAGATCCTATATTTACATATTTTGTGCCTGTCAAAATCCTCAATTATGTTGTATAATTTATGAATTATTCATTGTTTAAATTTAGTTATCTATAATTTGTATTTTTATGCCCCCGGTAGGGTGGCATATAGCAGTTGAACTGTCCGTCAGTCAGTATGTCAGTATGTGTGTCAGTCTGTCAGTCCGTCCGGGAAAAAAACTTTAACGTTGGCCATAACTTTTTAAATATTGAAGATAGCACCTTGATATTTGGCATGCATGTGTATCTCATGGAGCTGCACACTTTGAGTGGTAAAATTTCAAAGTGAACATCATCCTTCAAGGTCTAGGGTCGAAAAAACAAAGTCAAGGGAAGTAATTAGCTTTTAATGGACATAGTTATCTGACCTGCCCGCGTATATATTTTTGTTAAACAAATCAAAGTGGCGCAGTAGGCGGCATTGTGTTTCTGACAAACACATTGTGGTAAAAGATCTAGGTCAAGGTAATCCTTTACGGTCTACGGTAAAAAATAAAGATTAGAGGGAAGTAATAAGCTTTAAAAAGAGAGAAAATTATTCAATATTGAACATAGCCACTTTATATATTTGGCATGCATGTGTATCTCATGGAGCTGCACATTTTGAGTGGTGAATCTACAGTCACGGTAGTGGCTTTTAATTATTTGCTACTAAAAATAGACATTTGTTACAGACAATTATTTTCAAGGGAAGTAATTTATATAATTATAAATCTCATAGTTCCTTACCAAGAATTGAAGTTCTTTTCACAGTTACTGTACAGATTTATTATTTTGATTATTTATAACCCAAATTATTGATTTGTAAGTTTATTTTTAATGATATAATTCATTACATACCTGTGGACTTATGTCCATAGATACATGATCAACTCTGCCTATGATCTCTTTTAAACCACAGGCCTTGGTTGTCAGTGATGTCTGACATGGTCATAATTGACTGTGAGACCCTCCCCACCCCCCACCCCCGGTTGGATTGGACAAAATTCAAGGGAAGTAATAACCTTTAAAGGGAGATGATTTCTATACCTGCCAAATGTTAAATAGAAATTGTATTTCAATGCGGCGCAGTAGGGGGCATTGTGTTTCTGACAAACACATCTCTTATTTATTATATTCTTTGCTTTTTTCTATATTTAAGTGTTTACATTATGGAAATAACTTTCCCTGTTACTCACAGCCCCAGATGTTGCCCCAGGGTGCTATCCAGTACCAGCAGTCAGGCCCTGCCCCTCCCATGGGCTCCATGCCCCAGACCCTGATCCATGCACCCCCAGGCTCAATGCCCCAGACCCTGGTTTCAGCCCCGCCGGGTATGCATCATCAGACAGTACCTGTGCAGGTCTCCTACCAGTCTCAACACCAGCAAATCATGGTATAAAGCGGAGTTTTTTTTTTACTAGAAAATTAAGAAAGCACTTATAGGATGCATTTAAATTGTTTAATAGTGCCATTTTTAGCTCATCTATTTTTTAAAAAAGTTATGAGCTATTGTCATCACCTTGGCGTCGGCGTCCGGTTAAGTTTTGCGTTTAGGTCCACTTTTCTCATAAAGTATCAATGCTATTGCATTCAAACTTGGTACACTTACTTACTATCATGAGGGGACTGGGCAGGCAAAGTTAAATAACTCTGGCTTGCATTTTGACAGAATTATGTGCCCTTTTTATACTTAGAAAATTTAAAACTTTGGTTAAGTTTTGTGTTTAGGTCCATTTTATTCCTTAAGTATCAAAGCTATTGCTTTCATACTTGCAACACTTACTAACTATCATAAGGGGACTGTGCAGGCAAAGTTATGTAGCGCTGACTGGTATTTTGACATTATTATGTGCCCTTTTTATACTTAGAAAATTGCAAATTTGGTTAAGTTTTGTGTTAAGGTCCACTTTTTTCCTAAAGTATCAAAGCTATTGCTTTCATACTTGCAACACTTACTAACTATCGTAAGGGGACTGTGCAGGCAAAGTTATATAACTCTGACTGGCATTTTAACGGAATTATGGGCCCTTTATACTTGAAAATTTGGTAAAGTTTTGTGTTTTGGTCCACTTTACCCCTAAAGTATCATAGATATTGCTTTCTTACTTGGAACACTCGCAAACTATCATAAGGGGACAGTAATGGACAAGTTGCATAACTCTGGTTGTCATTTTTATGGATTTATGGCCTTTTTTTTACTTAGAAACTTTGAATGTATGGTTACATTTTGTGTTTAGATCCACTTTACTTCTAAAGTATCAAAGCTATTGCTTTTAAACTTCAAATACTTTCATGCTATCATGAGGGTACTGTACCTGGCAAGTTGAATTTTACCTTGACCTTTGAATGACCTTGACTCGCAAGGTCAAATTATTACATTTTGCTAAAATTGCCATAACTTCTTTATTTATGATTAGATTCGATTTATACTTTGACAAAATAACTCTTACCTGACGTACCACAATAGACTCCACCCAAACCATCCCCCATGCCCCCCTGAATCCCCCCCCCCCCCCACCAATCCCCCCTCCCCAACCAATCCCCCCTCAATCCTCCCCATAATTATTTTTTATGCCCCCCTTCGAAGAAGAGGGGATATGTTGCTTTGCACATGTCGGTCGGTCGGTCTGTCGGTCCGTCCACCAGGTGGTTTCCGGATGATAACTCAAGAACGCTTAGGCCTAGGATCATGAAACTTGATAGGTAGAATGATCATGACTCGCAGATGACCCCTATTGATTTTCAGGTCACTAGGTCAAAGGTCACGGTGACCCGAAATAGTAAAATGGTTTCCGGATGATAATTCACGAACGCTTATGCCTAGGATCATGAAACTTGATAGGTAGATTGATCATGACTCGTAGATGACCCCTATTGATTTTCAGGTCACTAGGTCAAAGGTCAAGGTTACGGTGACCCGAAATAGTAAAATGGTTTCCGGATGATAACTCAAAAACGCTTATGCCTAGGATCATGAAACTTGATAGGTAGACTGACCATGACTCCCAGATGACTCCTATTGATTTTGAGGTCACTAGGTCAAAGGTCAAGATCATCTAATAAATGACCAACACAACCTCACACTATACCCCCCATCCATCCCCCACCCCAAAAAAAATATTTTTATGCCCCCAGTAGGGTGGCATATATCAGTTGAATTGTCCGTCAGTATGTCAGTCAGTCTGTCTGTCCGTCCAAAAAAACTTTAACATTGGCCATAACTTTTTATGCTCCCCGAAAATATTTTCGGTGGAGCATATAGTTGCCAGTTTGTAGTTCCTTCCTTCCGACACACTCCGTTATTCCTTCCTTCCGTCACACTTTTGCTACCGTTTCTCATAGCGCCTTCAATACTGCCGTTTCTCATAGCGCCTTCAATACTTTACCAATCGCTTTCATATTTGGCATGTAGGTACCTTGCATGGACCTCTACCTTTTGATGAGGTTTGAGGTCACTGGGGTCAAGGTCAAGGTCACCGAGGCTAATAATAGACTTCCTTCTGTCACACTTTTGCTACCGTTTCTCATAGCACCTTCAATATTTAACCAATCGCTTTCATATTTAGCATGTAGGTATCTTGCATGGACCTCTACCTTTTGATGAGGTTTGAGGTCACTGGGGTCAAGGTCACCGAGGCTAATAATAGACTTCCTTCTGTCACACTTTTGCTACCATTTCTCATAGCGCCTTCAATACTTAACCAATCGATTTCATATTAGGCATGGAGGTACCTTGCATGGACCTCTACCTTTTGATGAGGTTTGAGGTCACTGGGATAAGGTCACCAAGGCTAATAATAGACTTCCTTCTGTCACACTTTTGCCACTGTTTCTCATAGTGCCTTCAATACTTTACCAATCGCTTTCATATTTGGCATGTAGGTACCTTGCATGGACCTCTACATTTTGATGAGGTTAGAGGTCACTGGGTCAAGGTCACCGAGGCTAATAATAGATATTTTAGGTGTTTATTAACACATACATTGACAAAGCGCATCATCGGGGAGCATCCATCAGTTTCACTGATATTCTTGTTCACTTTTGAAGATAGCAACTTGATATTTGGCATGCATGTGTATCTAATGGAGCCAAACATTTTGAGTGGTGAAAGGTGAAGGTCAAGGTCATCCTTCAAGGTCAAATGTCAAATATATGGCATCTGTCCGTTCGAAAACTTTAACATTGGCTATAACTTTTTAGTCCCCTACCGGTTTCACTCAAAGGTAAAAAAAATAAAAAAATTAAAGCGGCCCAATAGGGGATATTGTGTTTCTGACAAACACATCTCTTGTTTTTTTCAAACATGGTTAAAAAATACAAGTATTTTTTTTTATTATTTTATTTTTGAAATACCGTACAATCATCCTTTCCTAGAATCCCCCCAACCCCCCCCCCCCCCCCCCAAAAAAATTTTTTTTTTTCCATTTTTTTGCCATTTTTGGAAGATAACGTAATAAATGACCACACCCCACACTATACACCCCTCTCCACTCCACCCCTTCATTCTTTGTGATTGGAATTGAGATAGGTCCCTACACCTTTAAAAAGAAAAATAGATGAGCAGTCTGCACCCCTGCAAGGCGGTGCTCTTGTTCCTCTATCATTTAACATGTTATTCAATTCATCATTTGTCATAACAGAATCAAAAAAAAAATATATTGATATCTGAAGAGAATAGATATTGCCTATTTTCCAATTCTGTTTTGTCAGGCCCCACCAGGTATGGTGAGCACCCAACAGTTCATCCCACATACGGTCTACCAGACCTCCATCCCCCAGACGTCTGTCACGGTGCTCCAGCCAGCTCCCTCCCCACAGCCCTACCAGCTTCCACCCCCGGGCCACCTAGAGCCCCAGCCCTTGGGCTCCCCACAGCAGATGGTCCAGCAGCCACCTCCAGCCAGTGGCCCCTGGGGTGGCCCTGTAGTTTCGTACGCCTCTGGGTCAACTGGGGCTCCGATCCTTACTCATCAGCCACCTCCCCACAGCACGGTGGTGTATTCTGTACCACAGTATAGTCAGGTAGAGCTGCAGTTTCATACATGGATAGCCATGGGCTCATATTCAGCATCCAGGCTGAAAACAAAGTCTTAGAATAAAGAATATTCTTTATATTGGTGTTTACCTCATCTTTGTTTTACATTCTTCTTCTTTGTAGAACATTTTCTTCATGACATAATAACTCCTGGTAGCCTGTATATATTCAAAAGTTAAACTTATTTTTATTGGTTCAAAGTTTCTATAGCTAAAAAATGAAAATTTATTATCCCTCGCCAAAGGCGGAGGAAAATGGAATTGGCTTTGTCCATCCGTCTGTCACCAAATTTTGAAATTCGTGGGGGATATGAAATCAACGAATTTGCTTGTTTATATTTCAATGTTGGCTGTATGTATATCAGAGTGGAGAATACACGTTCTCGATGACCCCACCCCAGTCTGTTGCCATGGTGACCTCGTCCAGTGTCCCCATGGTGACCTCGGCACCCTCCAACTACGTGTACAAGCCTGGACCCATAGAGGAACCACGGAGGAGATTCACTGAGGAGAGGGATGACAAGCTGCCTGAAGGACTGCTTGGATATGAGGTATAGGGCTAGTTGAGTAAACCCATTATCACTCAGAAGCAAAGTGACAATGACTTAATGCAATCTGCATTAAATCAGAAGAGACTGTAAGTGACTAGGAGTCTGTTCAGGTTTTATGCTGATTGCTGCTCATTAGTACCTTATAGTTAATTGGATGTTCCAAGTGACTACAAATGTGTCAAAGTATGTATCTGAATGATAAAGGGTTAAATGAGAAATAAGTAAAAATTGTTGACATAAATAAAATAGTAAATTATGAGTCACAGTTTTATATTGATCCAGTAGCAAGTTTTGTATGATACTAATGCCTGTATTTGTCTGTGTTTTGCAGCATGGCCCACCCCACCTGACCAACCTGATGGTTCAAGCTGGGCAACAGCACAACCAGTCACCAAGCCACCATCCAGGGTACCAGCCTTATGTCAAAACCTCCGCAGCAGTCTGAACAAGTCTACACCGAACAGGTACCAAACTCAATAAAAAGCCACATCAAGATTTAACAGTATGAGATCAACTTTAAATTCGGAACTTTGTGTATATCTTCAAAATAATTAAATAAATTGGTGTGCAAATAGTAGATGCTAAAAAATATATCAAATAACAGGTGTCTGAAAATTAAAAAAGCAATGACAATTGCATTGATATTCATATTTATCATACCACCGCATTGATATCTGCCTGATATAACGTTGCCTGATATATTTTTTTATATCATGGTCAACAGGAAGTTCTTATATCAGTCAATGTTTGGAGTTACGTGGGATTTGCAATAAAGTCAACAATTTCTATCAACATGAATCAGGTTCAACAAAACAAACAATTTGATACCAAGAACGTACATATTTTATTATAGTTTTAAGTCAAAAATCATGAAAATGTTTTGTTTTTTTTTTAAATCACAACAGCCCGCACTGCAGAAGTTAAATGAGGTCATCAATCGGGCAATAAATCTTAAATATCGATAAAGTCATTGCACTCGCAAGTGTTGCACAGAAAGTCAAGACAAATGATAACGGTATGCTAATCCCCAACTATTTAAACAAACGATTTAACACGCTTATGTCATTATTGTGTGACACCGTCATCAAAATGTAAATTCCAATACACATCTCCAAAATGGCGTCTCCAAACTATTCGGTGAAATTTGTTGTTCGATTAAATTTGTCGCTGCAGTCCATTCCTGATCTCCAATTCAAGATGTTTATAATTAAAGCGGTTGTGCTCTTCCCATTCGTAGTGCAAACAACTTTTTACTCTCTAAATAATGTTTAAAATAAGGGATTATTCGTGTTGTCTTTTCGAACGCCGTTTCTATACATATGTCAACGTGTAAAAGCCGGATCAGCAAATTCAGCAGGGATCCGTACGTTTTAAATATAAAGAAATTGATTGTTTTGCATATTTTTAGGAAAATGTGGTATGATAAACAGAAAAACAGGTTACTGTCCCATCGTTTTGTAATATATCAGGCTCGGCACGAATAAAATAACGGCTCGGCAAGCCTTGCCATATATTATTCTAAGCCTCGCCTGATATATTACAAAACGATGGGACAGTAACCTGTTATTCTCTAAATGACCTGTGAGTGTATGACGTTATTTGCAGAATGGTGTATAACTAGATTACAACCTTGAATACCGTAATTACTCTAAGTTTTTGGACACTAAGTTTTCGGACACCCTCTTTTAGCAAAATAATTATTTTTGTGTGACTCTAAATTTTCGGACATACGGGTTTTAGTCCTTAATTAATGTCTCTTAATTATTGGACAGTATATTTTACCGCGCTTTTCTACAGACTTCGGCCCTGTTTTTGCTTTTCTTGTGACACTTCAATCATGGATTTTAACAACTGTATTCAGGTCATATATCTTGCAGATTCATGTCTGAGGGCAATTGACCCATTACATTCGCGTAATTGGGTAAAAAAACATGTATACCGGTAGAAAGTAATGGATTCACCCAACAGCATTTGAAACACTGTCGTCCTAGTCTGTTTTTACGTTTTTGTTCTATATCATTTCAGGCAAGAGTTAGAAAAGCTGTGAAGTTGTATTTATTTTGTAAGCAGAAAAAGAAGCGTTAATCACAAGATAATTTTTGTACATTGATTTATTGCATTTATTTCAATACAATTATAATTTTCGGACTCCTTAATTTTTGTCTCTTAATTTTCTGACACCTGTAATTTTTTATGTTTTTCGTATCTATATTTTCGGACACGAAAAAAATTATTTATTTTTAAGTGTCCGAAAACTTAAAGTAATTATGGTAGTAAGAACCAGTAATTAATATAATGAATTTTGCAAACTATTAGAGTATTGAGGAACAAACACTGTTGATTCTTTTCACCAAATTTCACGTTCAAAGAAATAGCCTCTTCAAAGCCACATTGAAAAGAGTTTATACCTTGTTTTAAAAGATGATTAACTTTATTGTTTTAAGAAATGATTGAAGGGAAAGCATGTAGAATTGATGAAATGCAAAATAAGCCTTGCCAAGGGATAATAGGGCTTATTGCTTTTGCGTTAATTGTCACCCAAGCTTAGCATGTTCAGTTCCTACAGGCTAATCAGGTACAACACTTTCAGTTTGAAAATATTTTACATTAAAAGTGTGTCTCTACTTAATTGCACAAAATCCAGTTTAGGTGGATATTGTCGTCCCTGATTAGCATGTGTTCACTGCTCTGGCTAATATGGGAAAGACACTTTACGCACATGCATTAAAAATCATTTTCATTGCAAGTGGCTTTTTATAGGAGAACTGATAGATAGGAATACAATAATGAGATGTTCTTGTCGCTGTAGATAATGCAGGGTCAGCCAGTACTGGTGGAGACAGGGCCCCAGTTTGTGTACAGCTCCAGTCCAGGCCACCAACCAATCCTGGTATCTCAGCAACCAGGACCTCTTCAACCCGGCCCGCCTCAACCGTACACATCCATGCAACCGCCGGGGCAGCAACCACGCTACATACAGCAGCAACAGCCGCCACCACAGATTTTGCATCAAGTGCAAGTACAACAGGGGCAGTATCATCAACAACAGCAGCAGCAGTTTCATCATCAACAGCAACAGCAAGAGTTTCAGCAGCCACAAAGGATAGTCCAGCAAGCAGTACAAGAACTACCGAGGTATAACAGATTGTGTATTACATTGTATATGATTTATTTTCAAACTTGTCTATTTTATAGGCTTTATCCTGGTAGATTTTGTTGATAAAAATAGTGAAAAAAATAAGCGGATGGAAAGTGAAGGTAGATAAAATTGTATACATGTATGGTGTTATAAATTGTATAAGTGAATGGTGTTATTACCATAGGTCTATATTTAAGAGTATGACTATAGACATTTAAATATTTTGTCTAGTTATTCTGACGTTCTGATATCTATGTGACCTATTGAACACTATTGTGTGAAACGAGCAAATTGCCTGTAGGCCTTGCACTGGTTAATTTTGAGCGTGTTAATATGTAGAAGTCAATGACAGACTTGTACTATACTCATTCTCATGCTGTAATAAAAATGTTAGCTTGCTTATCAAAACTGCTCATTTCAAAAGCCAGCATCTATTTCTAAAATAAAATATTTCAAGTTTGTTTTAAGAATGACTTGCTCAAGATGCATTTTGCATATGTCTCTTAAATTGTGTGAAATTTGATGAAATAAGTTATCATTTTGATAATCAAAATTTTAATTTTAAAGCTTGTACTACTGCCTTGGTTCTAAGATTATAGCATTGTTTTTAGGCCGGAAAGCCAGACTGAGACTCAGCCCCCTTATCCAGGTCAGGTGTCAAGCTCAGGGGCCGACTACACCAATATGCCCCCTTATCCCAGTCAGTTGTCCATCTCTGGTGCAGAGCATGCCCAAATGCCCCCTTATTTAGGTCAGGTGTCGAGCTCAGGGCCAGACAACACCCACATGCCCCCACCACCACCACACAGTAAGTAGTTCTTAGTTTCTGGACCCCAAAACGGTTATAAAGAGTTGGTCTGTTTGTGTATTTTTATGCCCCCGGATCGAATGATCGGGGGTATATTGTTTTTGGCCTGTCTGTCTGTCATTGTATGTGTCTGTCTGTCACAAACTTTAACCTTGGTTAAACTTTTGCAATTACTTTTGCAATATTGCAGATAGCAACTTGATATTTGGCATGCATATGTATCTCATGGAGCTGCACATTTTGAGTGGTGAAAGGTCAAGGTCATCTTTCATGGTCAAAACACAAAATCAAAGGGAAGTAACAAGCTTTAAAGGGAGATAATTTATATTTTATATCATTTGGCAGGTACAGATCATTTTCACAAAGAAAGTAATATTTTTTTAAAGGGACAGAAATTTTTTCATTCAAAGCGGCACAGTAGGGGGCATTGTGTTTCTGACAAACACATCTCTTGCTAGATTAATCTTTCAACTAAATTGTTTTTGATAACTTAATGTATAAATGTAATGATTACCCTTCACTTCTTGTGGTAACTTGAATGTCTATATGGTAGTGAACCTCCAAACATTGTGATGATTTGAAGATTTCTTTGATGGTGAACCTTCAAACCTGGTTGTAAGGGTGAACCTTCAAAAGTGGTAACTTACAGTGGTAACTTGAAGCTGTATATAATGGCGTACCTTCAAAACTAGTGAAAGCTTAGTATTGTAAATGATTTATTTGAGAAACCAAGCATGTCCAACTTGTTTACACACCTACACCATGCCGTCTATGATTGCAGGCATTGCCGGGGTGAAGAGGCAGTCCCCAGGCCTGTCCCCACTAGCTGCACCAGAACCCAGGAAGAAGTTGAAAGGTAGGGGCTGCTGATGTTGGCACTTAGCAACATTTTATTATGCCCCCTGTAGGGTGGCATATAGCAATTGAACTGTCTGTCTGTCAGTCTGTGCGTCCGTCCGAAAACTTTAACATTGGCCATAACTTTTGCAATATTGAAGATAGCAACTTTATATTTGGCATGCATGTGTATCTCATGAAGCTGCACATTTTGAGTGGTTAAAGGTCAAGGTCATCCTTCAATGTCAAAAGTCATAAAATACAATCCAAGGGAAGTAATAAGCTTTGACAGGGAGATAATTTCTAAACGTGCCAAATGATATATTGAAATTTTATTTCAAAGCGGTGCAATAGGGGGCATTGTGTTTCTGACAAACACATCTCTTGTTTGTTGTAGAAAATATCTATGTTTTCTTTAAGTAGGTATTTTAAAAACAGATTTTTGCTATATCATAGATCTTTGCTGTTTGAACCATTAATGTATACATATAACTACATATTTGTTCCCTTGAGTTAGCAGGCAATGTTTGTATAACCGGTATTTTTTATGTTCAGTAAGAGCTGGCAGCTGGCCATATTTTTTGTTTCAAACGCAAAATGCGCTGGCTAAAAATTTTCAAGGAAAGGTAAATTACCTTCTCTTTACCCTTTTTTTTAATGCAGGTGCCCAAGAAGACGAGGATGATGACCAGGACGTGCCCTCGTCGATGGCCAGTCAGGTGAAGGAGGTGAGGAAGTACTCGTTCAACCAGTACTCAGGGGGCCCCCAGCTCTACACTGCCCCCACCCCCACAGGACTTACGCAATATGGGGAAGGGGTGTCAGTGTCGGGGGCGGGAGAGTACTCTCAGTATGGCGTGGCCCAGACTGGTCTGGGACCCGAGTACACGGGCTATCAGGAACAACAGTACCAGAATCAAGAGCAACAAAATAGATATGGTAGGAGTTCTAGCTATTATGCAGCATAATATATATATATATATATATATAATATATCTGACCACATTTTTCAAAACTACTGAACTAGTATTTTAAAGCTAAATAACATAAACATAAAAGCTACATTTTCAGTGAATTTTTTATATGCCCCCATGGAGTGGGAGGAATCAAGCATTTCGCTTGTCCATCCCTATCATATGTATGTTCGTCCCAAAGCTTTTGCTTTGAACTCTCTTTTAATATTACCCTTATTATTAACCTTAATGTGTAGATGACCGTCAAGATAGGAATTTGGATTGTGGTGATTTTCAGGAGAGTAATTGCTGTATGTTTGATCAATATTTATGTCTTGTTTATCAAAGATAGAATATAAAGTCGCCACAAGCTTATTTTTTCTGTGTATCCACTATAGAATATAAAGTATGTATTGTCAACTTACTCTAGTGTTTTCAACCTAAGTTCTAGGTTGGTATCACTCAAACTTTCACAGTTGAATGACCTTAATGTGTACATGATTGTCAAGAGTGGATTTGGACTTCAAAAAGTGTTGGCCTGAATTATGGCCCTTTACTGTAAACAAATAGAAATTGGTCGGTATGAAATTTAGTGGTTTTATAAACAAACAACTGATTCGTTGACACGTAATTTTGTGGATTTCACATTTTCGGGAGAGACTGACCGTCACAATAATTAAACTTTTATTAAAACAACCAAGAGTAATAACGAAGCATAATCTGCTAATCTGTGTTGACAGCAAGACTTGTGGTTAATGTGCACTGAAGCATGAAAGTGTTGCCGATAATTGTCGATAAGAGCAATAAGAGCGATAAAGCGGCGCACTTGTGGGTCCCCGGTTCGCTTATTGCCATCAATGTTGTTTTGACAATATTTGCAATTCTCAGCGCGATCGATCCCATAGTAGAAACAATTGAGTAATAATGTCCCCAAAATACACGTGTGAAAACCATTATGTCTCTTTTAACTTTAATCGGCACTAGAGAACAATCGTTGATGTACAGTTTAAATACCATGCTTGATTTAAGAAGTATTTTTACCCAAACATTCATCAAGAAAACAACATATTGTATTAACTAGCATATTGCAATCAAACAATGTCTCTTTCAAATGGTTGAAAACGGAAACAGTTCAGACACGTCCTCCTACTACAGCACGATTGCCTGACATGACATTCGGAAATGACCCATTTCGGATTAAAAGTGTATAAATAATCGTTGGTACTTGAATTCGTGGTTCAGCGGACCAACGAAATCCACGAACATTTGTACCACACAAAATTTAATGGTTTTACAGTATCTGTTTGTCCACTGGAGAATATATTGTCCCTAATTGTTATGTTTCTAACTCCTCTGCAACTACATGGTCTGGCTAGCTTGCTCAGACTTTTGTAGTTCATTGACAATGTGTATATGATTGATTAGCATTTTATTTAGACCGCGACTAGTTTTTGTTGAATTATGGCCCTAAGTCATTTTTGTTTTCTTGAGAATATATAGTGGATTTTTCTGTGTGAATTCATGTGTTTGTTGGGGCATCAGTGTTTGTAATACATTTCTAGTTTGTCTTTTATATTATATCTTTATCCATTTCATACACTCTTCTTATGATGCTGATAGAGATTGTTAACTACACCTATGTTCCAGGTGCAAGTCCCCAGCACAATGTGTATGGCAGCCAGGCAGGTGCGGGCCCAGGGTTCACACAGTTCAGCGCCGTCTCCAGTGCTGCCACTTACTCCACCAATGTTAGCAGTCCCCACCCTCACCTCTCACAGTTCCCCCGCCCCCTCCCCCACCGCCTCTGTACGAGGACCCCAACAACGGGGGCGGGGCACTCAAGGGGCAGGGATTTAATCCCAAAGTTTGTACAGATGGGTACTAATGGTAGAGAGGAGCTTCTTAGCCAGCCACCTCCTCCCCCACCCAGAACTGGTTATTGGTGAACTGGGAACTTATTCGTGGGCTGGTGGTAAATGGCAGCAGGATAGATGTTTGTATTGCATGGAGAAAAGGAATAAAAGAACAGACTTTTGTTGAGGCAGGGCTCCCTCTGATTCAACATTGGTGAAGCCAAATTGGCAGTACAGCATCAACATTATATTTATTTTGGTTGTTTAATAGGCTTTGATAAAGAAAAAGGCGTAGCCAAACTGTTTTGTTTTCTATTTTCACATATGCGTATTTTGTAGGCATTGGCTAACTTGGTTACAATATGAGTGATCCATTTTGTAATGAGACTGTTATCTGGGACTCAGCTTTAATTGTTGTGTAGTCCATTGTCATAAGGAAGTCCGCTTCATGTAGATTGACAGCTGGTAAGTAAATGACTGCCTGATAGAATTGGTCTAGTTGAGTTGTCTCATTTGTATTATTGAACACTAAGCAAATGCATCTTCAGTGTTGGCCTTTATGTCAAGTATTAAAACTAGTCAAAGCACAGTGAGAAAAATTATGGCTGTTCTGTCTGTCAAATTATTGAATACCAAATTTTTAGAGGAGCTTGCACATCTGTTCAGGGGATAAAATTGAAACCTGCTAGGTGTAACTTCAGTTTTATAAACAAAGACTGATTAAAGCTCCCCTGTCTTCATGAGTATTTACTTGTAGATTATAACTATAAATGAGCCTGAGCTCAATTTATGTGGGTAAAGTATTGTCCAAGAGCAGCTTGTGCAGTTCTAGCTACGCTGGCCACATGTGTCATAATACCCATTTTTGCACAAGGAGGCTTGTTTGCTATACTTATTGATACTGTTCGTTGAAGATCATGATGCCCTTGTTATTGGTGTACATGAACTTGCATGCAAAAAGTGATTTGAATTTTCAAATGAAATATATTATGTATAGGATGTAAAATTTGACCTTTGATGTCAATAAAAGATAAACTAACATTTTCAATGTTATTTTGTTGTTTGTATTCCCCGCTGGATCGAAAGATTGAGGGCATATTGTTTTTGTCCTGTCTGTCTGTCTGTCTGTCATTTATTTATTCATTGTGTTAAAGTTTTGCAATAACTTTTGCATTATTGAAGATAGCAACTTGTTATTTGGCATGCATGTGTATCTCATGGAGCTGTACATTTTGAGTGGTGAAAGGTCAAGGTCATCCTTCAAGGTCAAAGGTCAAATTATGAAATATATGGCTTCAAAGCGGCGCAATAGGGGGCATTGTGTTTCTGACAAACACATCTCTTGTTAGTTCTTATGTTGAATGAAGTTATTGATTAATTGTTATATTTCCTGATTGTTTATCAGCATTGCTAAAAACAACTAGTCTGTATGTGCTGTACGGCTTATGATTAACTTGGAGGCAGATAGCTTATTGTCGTTTGTGGATATTTCCCAAAGGGATACTGGGTATGACAGGCTTGTAGTTCACACATCTCTGATGTGTCACTGTCCATATGAGTCGTGTTCTGAGAAAACTGGGCATAATGCATGTGCGTAAAGTGTCGTCCCAGATTAGCCTGTGCAGTCCGCACAGGCTAATCAGGGATGACACTATCCACAGTTTTGACATTTTTCGTTTAAATGATGTCCCTTCTTAGCAAAAATCCAATTTAGGTGGAAAGTGTAGTCCCAGATTAGCCTTTGTGGACTGCACAGGCTAATCTGGGACGACACTTTACGCACATGCATTATGCCCAGTTTTCTCAGAACACGACTCATAGGTAGTAATGACCACCCAACTGCATAGACTTCACCATTGACAATCGACTTAAAATATGTGATTAATAATGTATCGCCAGATATTTAAGGGGGTTCAAATGATATTTAGAAAACTAGGCACCTGTAATGTTTTAAACAGGTTAAATCTGCTATCTGCTTTATTTTTGTGTTTCCAATGTCAATGCGATTTTAACTCATTTTTTGGCTTACGTGTCTCTTAAATTGGGAATACCGGCACTAACTCATTCTCAAACAAGATCGTATTAAGTATCCCTTTCTAAAGAGATAAATGCATACACACATACACACACACACACTGTGGTGCCTCCATGTAGTAGCAAATGTGCTAATATTGTTCCCGTGACCCGCCTGCAAATTAATAGAATTTTGATCTGAAGTAAGCCTAGGCTCTCAGTAGCACAGACGTGTAATGCCTCACAGTAATACTGTCGGAGGCAAATACAGTTTGAAGTTAAGATCTTCATACAACTGATTACAATTTAGTGAATATTCTAACACAGATATCATAAATATAGTTTATTATAGTTTACATTTTTGTTTATGTGAATATAATACATTATTAAATACGCAATGAGGCAGTTGTTAACCAGCACAAAATCATGCATATACACGTACGTCTTATGAGCAATTAGTAAAGTCAGTAGCTGTGTGTACTAGTTTTATATTAGTAATGATATCGACTGGATGCGCAATCACGCTGTGTGGTCTGGAGCTAGCCTGTCTGCATTTTAGACCATGAAATCCTCATTGACTTCATTGCGGACACCGTAACTTCTTAACCGGATTGCACGATGTCTGGAGCAATGCTGACCGCATATGACATAAGACCCCTATTCACATGACGCGGCTCAAATATTCTACCACCACACTTTGTGGACTGTTGCGAACACATTTGGTTGTATTGTAAGAATTATCTATTGGAATGAAATAGCACACGAGTTGTATACGGTTGCTGCTTGCAAAGAAATATGCGCAAGTTCATCTCCGACCACACCGCTGCTGCGTGTACATTGATGGCATCCGACTGCGCGGGCAACACCGGATGTTACACCATGCCGAGAAGGGAGAACTGGTCGAGAGTGGAGGGCCCCTTGATGCTGGGCCGACCGTCTACCTCCGCATCCTGTACATAGAGAAATAAGTGAATTATGGCACAAATCACTGAAATAAACGTAAATAAATAATAGTTTTTGTTATGTACCATATAAAAGTCTATCGCAGGATTACACTTATTTGTGTCTATAACAAGTAGAAGTGGCCTGTTCATCGATTGTCAATTTACAGTTGTCGCACATCCCAAACAGAAATTATGAATTGTACTCAAATCGGCGAAATATAAATACTACTGACTAAATTCGTCTTATTCACCGATACACTATCATTTAATATGTATTTAAATGAGTGGATGTCTAAAACCTGATATTACCATACTAGAAGACATCAACTTTGTGTATATTATCTTAATTAATTTAAATTCTTTATAAAATTGATCCTCGCTGTGTGAAAACGGGGGCTTAACGCATGTGCGCATAGTTTCATCCCAGATTAGCTTGTGCAATCTGCACGTGATAATCAGGAACGACTCTTCCGGCTTGTATGGTATTTTTTCTTGTAAAAGAAGACTTAGCTCCAAATTTAGTTTCGGAGGATAGTTTCGTGCCAGATTAGCCTGTGCGGATTACATGAGCTCATCTGGGACGACACTAGGCACATACATTCACAGAGTGAGGGTTTTACTATAAAAAAATATATATTTATATTTTCATTAATCTTAAAAATCTGTATTATGACCATCGGTGAACAACTGATGCTTCAGAATTGGTGTTTTTATATGTAATTAGTATAGCTACTGTGTGAAAATAAGGCTACTTATAACGCTAAAACCCACTGGCGATTTTTTGGTCGCAATAAAATAAGAACAATATAAATCCCAAAGAGGTCAATATAATTTCTACGAAACAAAATTTTGACATTGAAAAACAATGACGGTCGTCCATCAAGGCCGTATCATGTCCACTGTCAGGCGGTTTGATGGTCTTGATTTATCAAAATCCACTAGTCCCACTAAAGATGTATGCATGCACACTATTCAGATATACTAGTAATTTATAGTGACAGTTTATGAGCATGCATCTGTATTGTCACCATAACATAATTGATATTTATTAAATTTAAAGGGGTAAATAAAACTATTTTGACAGTAAACATATTACAAAACCGAGGGAGAGTCCCACAGAACGTTAATGACCAGTATTAAGAGGAAGCGATGTTCACTAAACGCAATGAATGCCCGTTGATAGCTAATCGTGAAAACAGAATTGCACCAAAAAGCCGCACCTTTTCGGCGCTCATTTCGTTGATGGCCTTGAGCACCTCGTGGCAGCCCACGTGTCTGGCACGTGCGAACAACGACGTCAGCGTGTGGTCACACGTGTATGTGGAACAGGCGGAGCTGCGGGAACTGCACGTCTCGTACTAAAATAATGTTGGCGGCTCTTAGTCATTGCCACATCGTTAGACAAAACAAAACGCTTAGACAAACGGTTAAGATTATCGAACTTTTATTTTGAAACGGGTAAGTCGGTAAGGGACTGTTGATCAACGGGTATGCGTTTGTGAACACACTGGAGAAAGATAGAAAAATGTTAACTGTAAAGTCTTCAGTAACTTGTTTGGTGCAAACAAACACATGTATAGTAACATGTTTAAATTATTGTTTATGCACAAGTAAAGTCATGTGATAAAGACCCGTATTATTATTTAGAGCTAATTCGATTATTAAAATTTATATGATTGGTCCATGACGTCACCGCGACTACCTGTTTGTAGATGTCAGTGCGCATGCCCTGCCGGATGAGGTACACAGCAATCCGTTGCCTGCCCGTATCCACGCAGTCAAACAGGATGGTCGCGTATCGGTTGATGTCGCCCTTGTCCGTGAGGCCGAGTACCAGCTCCTCCACCCCCGCAAGGTCGCCACGCTGAGAACCGAAAATGACATCAGAACAACGCATTTTCAGTTTATTTGTGCAAATGATGTTCGTTTAGGTAAGATGGACCTCTACCTAGGTGATTCGGATTCATCATAGCGCAGGTTTTGAGCGCATAAACCTCCAGCCATAATAATGAAAATGATAGCTTAAATATTTGAAACATAGCGCTGTCTTCGAAAAATAGCATGACTATCCGTTTTCTATCTGCTTAAAGCTGCGCCTCTGACTGCGAGCACAGGAATTACCTTGATGCACTTGTCTAGTGAGTGCTGAAAGTTCGTCTCGGCGAGGTAGACGTCCATGGTGAAGCTATTGACAGCGCGCTGTAACCGGATGTACTCGTCCTTACCGCAGCTCTCCACGTGGTACGCTTCCGGGAGTCGTCCTGCCTACGTTAGAGGGAATAGGAAATACATACACACGGATCGTGTTTCTTCTGATGTATATGCCATTCAGCGCGTGACGTTATACAGAAGAATGCCCGAACGCCAATTTAATGTGTATATTGTCATGGTGTTTCTAACTTTGTGGACACTGTCTTGTGTTACTATTTTTTGTTTACCTCAATTCGGAGACGAAAAGATTAATTATGTTAAAGCCTCCAAAAACTTTGGGTAGTCACAATAAGTCTTTTTAACGTGGTAAATATGTATGAATATGCCTATGCATTTTATTTACAAGATGAAGACATGTATAATAATGTCTAATTATCAACGCAAATCCCAGAAGGCTATTTTAGAATTGAAATTATTAAATTGATATATCGCATTTCCCGTCATTGAAGTATTTCCGGTAATTATAGTTCATCTGTACAAATGGGATATTCCGTAACACCGGAATGGCGGTCTAACTCCAATTGCAATGAACGCTAAGAGGTCGTAGTGAGAACGCAAAAAGACGCCTTGGACACCCCGAACATGCCTTCCATCGCCGACTGACAGCGACTACTCCGGACATGTTCAGAGGAAACCCGAGGTTCGTGGATAGCGTCCGTGCTAGAATCGCATAGTTTCATATGGGGTTGCCGTTGATGGAGAAACAACGCGACATTAACGCCCGAGGAAGGTAATATACACAAAGAGTAGACACAAAGAGTCGACGGAAAATTCATCATTGGTCATAGGAGAGTATTTATGTCATGGGTTATACACATGAATGAACTCAAATAATGAAATGATGAAGTAGTATTGCATGTCTACTGCTATTATTCCCCGGTACATGCCACTTTCTTGCGTACCCAGTCCGGTATATGCGGGTTGGCCCCGTGCAGCAGCAGGTAGTTCACGAGGCTGGTTCCCTCCGTCACCAGGTACGCGTAGTGCAGGGCAACACGACCTAACTGGTAATCAGAAACAGAATATGAGTGGAGCTACAAACCACCTGGTGGATTTACTCATTTTACTGAAGTTAGTTTATATGTGAAGTGTTAAATGACTGGAATACTATCGAATACCGAAGTCCAATCACGCAAATCATTACTTGTTTTGTAGCTGCAGTCAATAAGTTGTTATTTTTAAGTCAATCGTGATTGTATCTTTGCCAAGCTGTCGGAAAATCACTCAATATAGTGAAAATACACAATATAACAACGTTGTCATACTTACGTTGTCCTGCATGTCTATGATATGCCTGTAGTTCTGAACAACAAATTTAATGAGATCTTTCTTCTTATTCACTATTGCCTTGTGAAGTATAGAGCGCCCGCACTTGTCCTGGGCGGAGGCGAATTTTCGACTCGCATAACTCTTCAACTCGTCCGTACCACCAGTGTCGGTCGCTCGTAACATTAGACAAATGTGGTGCTGCAACATATAACATGGAACAGGTTACAGACGTGGTGCTGTAACACAGGACACGGAACATGAAGCCGAGGTGATGCTGTAACATAGATCATGAGACTGGTGTGATTCTTGAATATATACCATGGGACATAAGACTGATGGTGTGCTGTAAAATTACAGATGGAACATAAGACTGATGTTGTGCTGCAACATAGAACATGGAACATAAGACTGGTGTGGTGCTGTAAAATATAACCTGGAATATACGACTGAAACGGTTAAACGATTGGTGTGGTGATGTAACATAGAACACGGAACATAAGACTGATGTGGTGCTGTAACAAAGACCACGAAACAGACGTGATGATGTTACATGTAACTTGAAACATGAGACTGATGTTATGTTACAAGATATAGCAAGGAACATGAGATAGATACGGTGCTTGTATATAGAACATAAGATGTGAAACAGATGTTATGCTGGAACAAAGAACATGGGATATGAAACAAATTTTGTCCTGTGACATGGAATATGGAACATGAGACATATATTCTGCAATAAAATAGAACATGAAACAGACGTGATGCTGGAACATAGAACATGAAACAAGAGACTGATATGATTATTTAACATAACATATGGAACATGAAACACATGTGATGCTACAACATAGACTATGGAACATAAATCACACCTGGTGCAGGAATATATAACATGTAACATGAGGAACATAGAACATGAAACAGACATGGTGATGGCACATAGACAATGGAACATAAGACATACGTGGTGCTGAAAATAAACAAGTAACAGATGTGGTCATTTAACATAAATGTGTTGCTGGAACATAGAACATGAAATATGAGACAGATTTGGTGCTGTAGCGTAGAAAATTGAACATGAAACATATGTATTGCTATACATATAACATGGAACATGAGACAAATGTGGTGCTGTAACATGGAACATGGGACATGAGAATGATATGATTCTGTATCATAGAAAATGGACCATGAATCAGATGTGGTGCTACAACATAGAATATAACATTTATGTTATAATTTAACATAAAACACAAGACTATAGTGATAGAGGAACATCGAAAATTGGAAGACTTTGTTCTGGAAAAAGAATATGGGACTTCAGCAATTGTCTACAATTGAACGTTCCGGAGCGTCGAACCTAAGAAAACTACCAGATAAATAAATCATATGAGCCGCGTTCTGAGAAAACGGGGCTTAATGCATGTGCCTATCATTTGTATTACATGCAAACATTACTGTGGTTTAACATGGTTATTGAATGTCAGAGACACAAACATTACAACGAAACATGAAGGCTTTTCAGTCCAATGTCGTTTTTTTTTCTTTTTAGGCAGGGGCGATGAATTAATGTTACCAAGCTTCAATTATTATTGCTCAACAAGTTTCATTTACCTGAATGACTCGAATTTTCTCCATAAAAATCAGCATGTCCTCTTTGTTAGGATTTAATGTATAATGTAAGTGAAGCATTTTGGTGATGTTTATCCCTCGATTGTCCGTAATATCCAATATGTGATCATATCCCTGAAGTACTATATAATGCAGCCTTTCGAGATTACAGTCCTTCACAATCTCAATTAGATGTTCGTCAATTTCCGTAAAGTATCTACTTTTCCGTAAACTTTCCGCTAGATCTCTTGCCGTTCTGCCTTTATTGTCTCTCGCTGCCACATCGACGCCATATTTAAAGAGCGCCTTCACAAATTGACTGGAAAAGTCGTGAGTTATGGCCTTAAATAGCACGGTCTGACCTTCCTGGTTTCGAGCCGACATATCGGAATGCCTCAATACCTTGTGGATGATGGTATCCGGTGGTCTTTGATCGCTTGTAAGCAGCTGGAAATTTAGACATATCTCAAGAAGAATAACATCTTTAATTTAAAAGTCATTTAACGAGAATAATTTTACTTGTAAGAAAATCCGCCTTACTTTACGTTTAACGAATATGATGATCACACCAATGTAACAAACTCATTCCAGTAAAATAACAGCGGCGTTCGCCGATAATTTGAACATTAATATTCAGGTCTGGTATTGTTCATTCACTTTTGCATATCATTGTACTAAACGACTGAACTTACGGAATGGCAATATTTGTCTCTTAAATGTTTATTTTATCAAATCAAATAATTGTAAACAATTGTAAAAGTTAAGACCAAAGAATTTTTTTATTTGAACAAGAGAAAAAAATCACGTTTCACGCACATCAAAATGCTTTCTAGAAGATTTTTTTTTTTAAACTGTTCTTGTCGTTATAAGTTGCGTGTATGAAGTAAAATGATTTAGTTTTTAGACACGACGAATTCAGCTCCCGTGCAAAATACAAAGAATCGACTCCCAAACAAAAATATAGTATACACATGTGGACGGGGAAAGCTGTTTGATCGACTATTAGAAAGTAGTGTAAAATGGATGTTTCCCTGGTGTTGCACATATATTTGAGAAGAAACACAATTCAGGACAACTTTGTACAATTATTTATATTTATCAAATTCGTTCATTTATGTCCGATGCTGAATGTTGCCATTTCGTTAGGGTTATCCGACAAAACTATGTTAATCGGGAAAAAATATGCGCAATTTGAATTGTCATGTTAAAAATGTAAACGAAGTCATCCATTTTTTTACTTGAATATGCTCAAAAGGGGATCCTTTTCCTTAAACTCGAAGTAGGGTGTATTGTTTAACCATTCTGGTTACGTTTACTTGGTATGTTAATTGAAATGCAATCACATTTAGCAGTATTTCACAACGGATTTCATGAACAAGGTACCATGCCTTAAGGTAATATTTTTTACCACAATGCTCGAAGTGGGCAATATACTCACACACACACTAATCACAACAGTCATAAGTTTTGCAAGGTTAACCTAATGGTAAAACTCTGGGGGGTTTTTTCAGACAAGGAAAATGAAAAATATTTAGAGCATAAAAAAGATCAAAATGGTATGAAGTGGTTGTTGTTGAGTAAGTATATAGTTTATTCCGCACGATCAAATCATTTGGTAAATAGTATTTTATATAATTTAAAGACGCGTTAACTGTTAAGGTCGTATTACATGTTTCATTTTGTATTCAAATGGTAGCCAACCAAACCTACATGGAAGAACAGCGGCTCGGCCTCGGTTCGAATCCCGGTCCTAGAGAACAGCGTGCTGGTGTTTGCACCGATTGACAGCAGGGTGTCCACCGAGGCTTCCTGATGGCACTCCCACGTTGCCAGTATCAATGGCTTGGGAACAACACGTGGTTTGTGAACAGGTTGACCTTCCGCTTCGTTCATGTGGTCCAATGTGTCTTTATTAACATCCGCCAGCATAGGATCTGTGATTCACGCGTTTAAATATCATTTTTCTGACAATACCATGTTACACACATTAACCCATTTATGCCTAGTGGACTCTCCCATCCTTCTAAATTGGATCAATTTATTTCCAAAATTAGAGATGTCTAGTATATTTATTTCTATATTTAGAATATTTCTTACAGAAATTCCCTTTAAGCAAACAGCGCAGACCCTGATGAGACACCGCATCATGCGGCGTTTCATCTGGGTCTACGCTGTTTGCCAAGGCCTTTTTTCTAGACGCTAGGTATAAATGGGTTAAAGTGTTCACACATACATGCATTTATTACAACGTATTTCATGGGTAGAGTACCTATTTCGGAAATAAAAATAAAATAATACTTTAGAAAAATGACTATTTGATTGCATAAGTAATGAACTCGCCCATTCACAAATCTTGAAATAGACAGTAAAAATGCGTCTCTTATAAAAAGTGGTAGTGTGAGAACAATCGTTAAAACGTGTGTGAACTTACCATCAACTGTAACAGACGGCTGAATGGGCGTCTATTCTTTTCTTTACAATCATATGTTACACAAACTTACCGTTCAAATCGAATGGTCTTCCTCCTAGCATGGATATGACAAACTCATTAGTGGCCTCATATTTCTGAAGAAGTGCCCGGATCTCGTCGGTCGTGGGCACGAGACGTTCGAGCGACACCTCCTCGCCGTCTGGCCGCGTGGTTCGCACCCGACACCAGCCCTTCAGTAGGTTTGTCACCTGCTCCTTGTGACCGCCGGAAATAGCGTGGTAGAGACCTGGGAACAATGCATGATCAATGTTGCCCTAGTACAACACCTGTTACGTATACAACGTGGCAGTGGAGGATGACTAGGAGTCTATACGTTTGTGAGTTGTTATAACAACGTTGTAACATAGGCGCAGGTGTTTTAACAGTAGGTGAACCCATTTATGCCTAGTGGACTCTCCCATCTTTCTAAATTGGATCAATTTATTTCCAAAGTTAGGGATGTCTAGTATATTTATTTCTATATTTAGAATATTTCTAACAGAAATTCCTTTAAGCAAACAGCGCAGACCCTGATGAGACGCCGCATTATGCGGCGTCTCATCTGGGTCTACGCTGTTTGCCAATGCCTTTTTCTAGACGCTAGGCATAAATGGGTAAAGGTCAATGTCACCAATACTAAAATATGCAAACATCACACAGGTGGTTCCCGGCTAATAACTTAAGTGTGTAATTTACCAAGCGTGATGCAACTTTTTAATAGACGAAGTTGTGTGTGTAGGTAGCTAACATGGAGACATAGCTCAGGATAGCTTACAATTTGAATAAATTGAATAACTAAAACATTGAAACCCTGATTTCGCGGTGTTGTAATATTTATTGTATTTAACTTTCACTTTTATTCAGTGTATAATGTGCTCGTTCCGGTGTTTCTGTACCTGGGTGGTATTTCCGGTACCAGTGTGCCGTGTGCCGCCACTCCCTGGGCATCTCCTTCATTAGCACTTCCTCCGCCGTGAGTCCAGCCGTGTTCCGGATGAGCGGATCCACACCGCATCTGCAGCAGGGACAAAATCAATGGACATCAACTACTTGTTTAATTTAATATGCAATATGTCGACTTTACTAGCGTGTAATCAAATAATTCGTAACCATGCACCAAAATTTGCACCTAGGACTCAAATACAGACGATTGACTTCTAACATCAAAGTTGAATTCAATAACCTAGAATACAATAATAATTAATTGTTGATTACAAGACGTAAATCGAATTTCATTAACAAAATTGCATGATACACATTCCAATACCCATTTGAGCATGTTCAATCGTTTTGATAGATGTAGAAATATTGTTTTGTAAATGCACTTAACTGTAAAACCTTAATATCAGACGTATAAACAATGTCAACATTTTCGCCATTTATTGAAAAAATATCATCACAACAAACATTATGTTCATAAACGTAGTTTTCTATTCTTTTATCTTAAGACCAATACAAATGCAATCTCACTGGATTAGTCATCGAAAATGACATACCTTATATAGAGCATGGACATGGCTACATCGTTTTAGTTTTCACACCAAATAAGTTAATTTATTTAGGGTAAGGGATGAAAGCCTAAAAGTATTTCTTTTAAGCGTACATTCTCATAGAAGAAGCTGAAAAGTAGTGATCATCCTTACTTTAAGCAGTATTACAAAAGGACAAATATAAGTCAACAAACTGTGTACATAATTGTTATACTACATTTAATTTTGGTTCCAGGTATTTTTCGTTAACCTGCAGTAGAATATCAATAACGCGATCGTGATAAATCTTCGCGCTTTACCCTGATCGATACTCTTATTATTGTTTGATTTCTCATGCATTTACATACAATTACATGGATTCGTAATTGAAAAGTCTGATAACCATTAAATTTGCTTTAATGGATTAATCCGCGTGTTAACAAAAACGATAGTACCTCCAATATAGAATTCGAAGCCGTTGCGCAAATGTGATTTTGCCCGCGAGAGGTAATGACGAGGTCAAATATTTATATGAACATTGTCAATGATAATTTATTAAAGGGCGTATGTTACTCGATATGGGCTAATTGGGAAATAAATAAATTGAATATACAAACGTGTGTGTTTGATGACATAGCTTTTATGAAAATAGTGTACCAATAATTTGCTTTAGAAAGGCTTATCAAAATAACAGCGATTTTGATAGATAAATATTGTAAAAATATATACATGAAATTTCACATATATTCATTCGTATGTTATGTAATCTATAAATTTGAAGGTCACCTTAAGAACAAATGTTGGAGTATCGATGAGTATAATTCTTCCATTTGTGCGTTAAAAAAAAACATGTTTTGTTATAATATGCTTAATGCTAAAACTGACCCGCGTCGTGCGAAAATGAGTTTTATGCAAATGATCGTATGCAAGTGTCCAGAGTATATCCAGTCCAGCCTGCAAATTTGTGCAGCCTGGTCAGAAGATACCATGTCCTCTTATGAGAACACAAAACCTTGCCCGATTTTATAGCGGAGATGGAGCTGGTCTGGGGCTACGCTGGCCGCCTATGTTCTAAGACACATTATCGCATGACGCGGGTCAACTACAACATTCATTCACAGCGTGTTTTAAATGGGTTCCGAGAGTAAGGGTAACGGGGCTCCGGTAATAGACTGAAAGGACAGTGTCTTGATATTTAACACTTAATTGTTTAAATTGTTCCAATTCATGGCGCATTCAAAGTACGTATAGTAACCTAGTTCAACATAAATCGTGCGCCACTAAATCAGTAATTTAACCGAGACATTACACTTAAAAAGATTACATATTCTATGGTATAACGATTAGAATTTTGACACGGCTAGATAACAGTGTTCCACTAATAAATGAAAGCGATTAAGTACAAACAATGTTAATTAGTGCAACATTTGGCCCGTCAATACAAATACTGATTGACTACAACAAAGGGTTTAAGAATGGGGCTTTCTTGTCTGATAACTATATGTCAATTTAGTTCATTACTTTGTTCTCTAATAACTTAAATATGAATTCACTTAAAGGCAATCATTTTTGCGAATAACATTAAAAAACAACCGAGATCCACTCTATGTACTCACGTAGATTGCGAACAGTGTCAAGACAGTGTCAATGTGTCTTTCATTGAACATTAAACGTAGATCAAATACGCTGCCGGCCAAGGCCATGTGTTGACAAGTGAAAGGGTTGAGATGATAAACAGCTGAAAGTCCACACCATAGATAACAGTGATTTACAAGGCATGCCAATTACATGTAATATTGGAATATTGACATGTTGAATGCCTTTTTAAGACATCGGATTTTAACAATGGTATAAAATGAGATCGCATATAAATCGTGGGATGTGTCCAACCATACTAGAATATTACTGATGTACACACAGTTTCCCAGTACTTAATCGCTTAGGCAAGTTTGACCAAAGCCCAGCGGATCGAGAGTTAAATTATTTTTGAAAGCCAGATTTAAATATATTGGGTTAATCAGCTTAATGTGAATATTTATTGCAGCCTTATTTTTCCGGCTGACTTGGAGATTACAGATTCGCAGTTGACACCAAGTAGAACTTTATAGCGCAGTCGTAACACCGCTTTGGAAACCAGTTCCTCTTCCACGTTCAGCATGCGTTTAATAACCTATTTATTTTCTTCTACACAATTATTTATTCAAACTATCGTTTAAAATGTAGTGATGATTAAGGCATTTTCATAGACTCTGTTTGTTTTTGGATTAACCTCTAAATTAGTAAAAAAGAAATATCTTTAAAAAAGATATACGGCGTTGATTGTGGTTGGTGTTGATAAAAGATAAAGAGTTATATCAATGAGATCAAAGATGGGGGAATGCCTTTTTCTGCGCTGTCCTTAGCTGCATCACACGCAAATCAATTACGAAGTGTTGCGCCTTTCACAAACACCACTATCAACGCCGCATATCTTAGAAAAATAGTTCATGTCTCTATTGTAATGATTCTTAACTGTTCCAAATAAAACGTTTTTTTAGTAAAACATTTATTGACCTTTTTTTTTTAGAAATACGACATTATGAGAAAGTCACTGTAAAATATTTGACACAGGCTCATTGAAACATTTTTGAAGCATTTGTCACAAGTAACACGATATGGGATAAAACATTATAAACAAAATGGGCCCATGCAAAAGCCACTTAGCTGCACAAATTAAAAAAAATGAATGCGTTTGTTTTGAGGTTGGTCAGCGTTGAAGTCATTGCATGATTAATTGAATGAATCATTTGGGAATGCGAGTCCTATGATTGTTAGAATGTCATTTGACTGTAACACGTTAAACCGGCTTGTGCCCCCTACCACCCCACAAGACAGCCGCGTCACTGTAACACTTTACGTTAAACCGACTTGTGCCCCCTACCACCCCACAAGACAGCCGCGTCACTGTAACACGTTAAACCGGCTTGTGCCCCCTACCACCCCACAAGACAGCCGCGTCACTGTAACACGTTAAACCGACTTGTGCCCCCTACCACCCCACAAGACAGCCGCGTCACTGTAACACGTTAAACCGACTTGTGCCCCCTACCACCCCACAAGACAGCCGCGTCACTGTAACACGTTAAACCGACTTGTGCCCCCTACCACCCCACAAGACAGCGGCGTCACTGTAACACGTTTAACCGACTTGTGCCCCCTACCACCCCACAAGACAGCCGCGTCACTGTAACACGTTAAACCGACTTGTGCCCCCTACCACCCCACAAGACAGCGGCGTCACTGTAACACGTTTAACCGACTTGTGCCCCCTACCACCCCACAAGACAGCCGCGTCTGGATTTGCCCTGCTGTAATCACTTAAAACCCGAAAAAAAAACAGTAATTGCTCTGATTTATCATGACGGACATTGATGTTTATCGTAATGTTTGTATATATATATATATATATATAATCTTTACGGAGAATAGTATTAATTGCTAATAATGTACGCTTCCATTAGAATATAATACACAGTTCGAATATTTCTTAAGTCAAAATAAATAAGATCTATTTTAAGACACTCGGTATCAGTATGATGCCATTAGAATACCCTTACTTGTATTATTCTTTTGCAAACGGATTGCGTATGTACTGCTGGTAAATAAATACGACCTGTTAGATAAACCAACCTTTCTTTAAAACTATGAAAACAAGTCATAGAATTGTCATCCTTTGCGATGAGTACATTAAGAAACTCGGCAATGCAAAATAAGACTATTAGTCAAAGGGGCGAACTCGCTGTACATGTCTTTGCAAAGGCTGACCCGGCTAGATTATTTCAAAAGCATTTTACATTGATCTCTCATTTAATAAAGAATTAAACCGTCAAAAGCAATTATCCCAGCCAAGCATGATATATTTATTGATAATTATGTAAAAACATCGCCTTGATCAACATCACTACACTCATGACATATAGTAGATATACATGTATATTAACCCATTTAAACCTAGCGTCTATAAAAAAGGCCTTGGCAAACCGCGTAGACCCAGATGAGACGCCGCATGATGCGGCGTCTCATCAGGGTCTGCGCTGTTTGCTTACAGGAATTTCTGTAAGAAATATTCTAAATATAGAAATAAATATACTAGACATCCCTAATTTTGGAAATAAATTGATCCCATTTATAAGGATGGGAGAGTCCACTAGACATAAATGGGTTAACACTGCATGAGCAACCGGTACTTGGGCAATCGAAACTGTATCGTTACCTTTCTGAACCGTCTGCACAGCACACTCGGACGAAGGGGATGGATGGTGAGTTATATGACGATAATAAATTGCTAACAGTGTTGTTAATTATAATTGCACTTGAGCATGTTGTACATGACGCACGCATAAAGTCACGAGTTACCTCATCAGAGCCTCCACCATGCGGTACGAGTCGGGAACGCGCATCGCCTTGTGCAGACACGTGTCTCCCACGTTGTCTCGTGCATCGAGATTGAGCCCGTGCCCCGCCATCAGGTAGATTACCGCCACTCCGCTAGGGTTGAGCACGTGACCACCGTGCCCGGCAAGCACGTGCATGAAGGTCTGACCGGTACTCGAGTCCATAATGTTGACGTTCTTCTTGGACGTGATGTACAGTTGACAGGCTCTCCATAGCTCCACGGCCGACATCGACGGGTCGTTAATGGCCTGATAGAGCTTCGTCTTCGATAGATCCATCAAGTCCTTGTGTATTGCAGCGACCTACGAAATCAACACTGTAATCGGTCTGGCATCTCTGTCATTATTTGATTCTTGTAATATAATACTTTAAAAACATACTAATTATGGCTATTAAGCTAGTTTCATCACCTAAATGATTATTTAACATCCAAATTGCGAAGTATAACCTTTAAACGGTATTTGAGTCTATCATTTTAATACATGTTTCTGGTGCATCTGTTGTGTTGGTTCCGTAAATTTTAATATCCCGTTCGCGTTTAAGTAATCTGCTATTTAACAAGACTGAACACAATACAGTAAACATTATTTACTGAAATGATACGATAGATTTAGAGATAACGGCGATAACATTAAATAATAGACGATTGGTTCTACCTGTATTCCAATAGTGGAGCACTTAAAGCGAGACAAATACTTGCTCTCTCTAATTCACACTAGTCCAACTGTCTCCATCAATCAACCCGTTAAGCACGCATTTGTTTGATATTGGAGCGTGTTCGATTCTGTGCGTAAAATCAATGCAGTTTACGTCTTGTTAAATAAATCCCTTTCGATGACATGCGTCCGTCTATATAATGCCTCACAATAATTGATTATTCCCCTTCTTTCTCGGACAACTATCAATATGTTGACTCAAAGGAAGAAATTAATTTTCACTGATATTGGAATTTCAATGTCAATGCAGTGCAGTCCTTTTTAAAACATAATCGAGTGCACCATGAATATTATTACAATATCTATTCCACCCACGAAAAAATGAAAATCTAAAATGTGTATCTTTTTATTTCTACCGTCTATACGAGAGAGGAACAGCGTCCACGTAAATCTCGAAGTTAAAATAGAATTGTATTAAACAGGCGGCTCGCTAGCATAAGGCGATCAACGAACAATCAAGAAATAAACAGATAAAGTTCAATAGCAAACAATTCTGACAATACCAGTCGATCTTAACACTTGTAAATCAATACATAACCGGATTATTGAAGGCTTTGTAAGCTATCGAGGTAATGTATTTATTAAACACTTTGTGATAGACGTGGCCTTTTAAAAAGTCATGATCGCAGATAAAAAACGCTATTTAAAGTCAAATAGTTGGGGGAATACAAATGATAGATAAAACGACCAAAAAGTCTTGTTATTTCAGTTAACAGTTATTACCATTTTCAAGTACGCTTTCAATAATTAAAATAATACTCATGGAATGTATTTCGCATAAAATATACCTAATCATGTATTTATACGATATATCTTTTATTTGAACAGTGGGCCAACTGGGTTAGGGTTAGTGCACGAGCGATATGCACAAGTAAGTGAATGTTTCAAAAGTTCAATACTGTCGAAGCGCTTACTGGGTGAAAACAATCGTCAGGATTCAAGAATATATATGTTCACGCGTGTACAGCACTCAACTTGATTTATAACATCGGGTACCATGGTAATTTAACGCTTAACTAATGTGTGTAAGAGTTATTGAACATCAACACTTATCAAATAATCAAATTATTCACACTTTTCATTTAGCTTCTTAATTGTAAAAGCATAGTATTTACAACGCTAACGGAGGCGATTTAGGACTTTCCGCTTTTATGATATTTTCTATTTAAAGAAAGTCTCTTCTTAGCAAAAATCTAGTTTAGGCGGAAAGTGTCGTCCCTGATTAGCTTGTGCGGACTGCACATGCTAATCAGGGATATGACACTTCACGCTCATGCATTATGCCCAGTTTTCCCAGAACGCGACTCATTTACAGGCCTGCTAGAGAGGCTAGACGGACATGTGGGCAAGTGCAAAGGGCTCTGCAAATGACCACCCGTCTCATACTTGCATCCAAACTTCAAGTATAGCGACGATCGAGAAAAAAAACTCGTTTACTTACAATTTTACGCAAAACGTCGTTGAAACTACACACTTTTACGAGGTTTGATCAAGCACAAACAGAGTAACTAAAATAATTTAAAAATTAACATTTCATCGTCTTGTATCTTATCTAATTCTTGGCTGGCCTAAGCCGATATCTATACTACAACAACTTGGTTGGTCGCGTGAAAAAATAGAAACAAAAGCTTATGTAATCACTCGAGGCCACGAGGTTACTTCATCTCTATGAAATGTAATTAAAGGGAATCAGAATATAAAATCTGAACATAAATTATGAACAATATGTGGACAAAACCTGTGGCTTTTGGAAAAGAGGCAACAATTTCGCCTCAATGTTATACTAACTTGTCAGAATGTTGGGCATGAGCAAGCAGCGATATTCGATGCAATGATCAAATGTCTAGATATAATCTGGTATATGTGATTTATTACGGTATATTTTTCGCAGCTGATACCACACCCGGTTTTGCCTAACATATTTAGTTTTCAGTTCAAACACTTTTTAAGACACATAAAATTCCTTAGGTAAAACAAATCGTTTTATTTTTATAAGTAGGTAATATAATCCCGGAAAAGAATTATTTTTTTATTGAACATGTCGAATGGAGGACCAACATTTGAGCATAGAATAGCAATTTCTGTTTAATTTTAGCGAACACTCTTTATCGACAGTCTCAGCATGCACCATTTTATTCAATAAGCAATTTGAAAGTGTGTTAGGCTCAATCTTAAATAAAAATCTGCAGGGTCGTCACACCAGGCAACTGTCTGTTTCTCGCAGGAAACCTTTTACATTTTCGTCATGCACATTCGCAGTGAACTCGCATGTTATGCGTATGTTGCTCTGATAAAATGAAATATATTTGCAAAGAATCAATTTAAAAGAATACAGAAACTCTTTACAATAGGTTGTCCGTCAACATTGCACAGTCCCAGATATCTTATAGGCTTATCAACCACTGAATTCTCAGCTTTCAAAGAATTCGCTACAATATTCCTTTTTTATTTTATGTATTCTTTTCATACATACAGCTGATGACATCAGTGATAGAATCAATTAAATGCTTTTCCCTAAAGGGCTGTCGTACTCTTCATGTAAATCTCCAGGGCTGTGGTGCTCTGTATGTATCTCGAGATCTTTCTTATTCTTTATGTTCCACAAGGGCTGTCGTAACCTTCATATCCCTACAGACTGGGATACTCATGTCCTTCCAGGGCTGTCGTACTCTTCATGTCACTCAAGGGCTGTCGTTCTCTTCATATTCATCTAAAGCTGTCATACTTTTCATGTCTCTCAAAGACTTTCGTACATGTCATATTCATCCTGGGCTGTCGTACTCTTCATGTGCCTTGAGGGCTGTCGTACTCTTCATGTCCCTTGAGGGCTGTCGTACTCTTCATGTCCCTTGAGGGCTGTCGTACTCTTCATGTCTCTCCAGGGCTGTCGTATTCTTTGTTGCTTTTAATTTGCTTTGTGTTGCTTTTTGTGTCTAATTGTACTACATTTTGGTATCAAAGTGTATGTTTTGATGAATCTGATTCGTTTCTTACCGAACATATAAACTTTACAGATGATTCCGAGTAATATATCTTAAATTAACGTATTATCTTCTCTGGAAAAATAAATTACGATCAGATAAATATATAACAAGGTAATCTACTCAAAATGACCCGACAATAGGGTGCATCGCTTTGAACAGCCATTACTTCATCAAGAGTGCTATGATTTCCACTAACTCGGTCTTTTTAAATGAATTTCCTTTCTGGAAATGTACATATTTTGCAATATTTTTACAAATGCTTGGTCAAATTTTAAGAAATAACACGATACACAACTCGCGTGACTTACTCGTCATCGATCTGACCCGATCCAAGACTGAAATCTTCACGGAGTAAAGGGCATTTTACCTGCAATGTTCACGGACATCGGTACCATAATTCAATAAAACGTATGAAAAAACATCCTCACCGTTCTTGCCGTTACATTATGCATCTCAACTAACTCTCCAGCGCCTTCTGAAACCTTTGTTTACATATATCTCAACTGGCCGACATTTAAAACACACGAGCGATTTCATCGGTCCGACGCGAAAGAGTGTCCTTTACTCCCTGAAGATTTTATACTTGAATCAGGTTAGATCGTCGACGAGTAGGTCACGCAAGTTGTGTATCGTGTTATTTCTTAAAAATTGACCAAGCATTTGTAAAAATATTGCAAGATACTTACATTTCCAGAAAGGAAATTCATTTTTTGCGTTTAATAAGACAGAGTTCATGGAAATCGCTGCACAATTGATAAAGCAATGGCTGTTCACAGCGATGCACTCTATTGTCGGGTCATTTTGAGTTAAATTCCTTGTTATATATATACTTGATAGTGATTTTTAATTTTCAGGGAAGTTGATTTTTCGTTATAATTTGATTATTTTTCATTCAAAATGATGTTTTTACCAATAAATATCATAGTCCACACGCTAACCACCTGTGTTGTAAGCCTTTCAGACACGAGTCTTATAAATTTAAGTACACAGGCACACTACATTAGTTGAGACAATTACATATTAGCGTTTAATTGCTTAACAGTAAAAGCTAAATAGATTAAATTAACTTAATCGAACCTTTCGTTCTTGTATTAAAACTATTTGTAGACTACCGGTTACGCAACGCGAAAAAAACAACAACTTATATTACTTTTTAAAACTATTAAATGAAAAAGCAGAGTGACGGGACAAATATCGCTTATTTCAATAAGCCTTCCAAAACTCTTTTTTTCAAACTTTAATTCTTTTTTCACAAACGCGAAAGACCAAACAATTTTTTTTTCAATTTTCCTACGTCAATCATGATGCAGCATTTATCCCTTCGATATTCTTGATTGTAGTCTTTAAACTCTATTCTTTTGATACACGTTTTACTAACTGATTTTTTAGGTCAGAAGTTTACTGGCCAATGTTTTACTCACCACAGATTTTGTACGGATAAAAATTTATAGTTCATATTTCGTCTAGTTTTGTTTGCTTGCATGATGGGTTGAAACCCTGCATGCGGCATACACGATACATTTGTTCATCGACATCTTCCTTTTCCATTTTAAACAGTTGAATTAAGCAGACAATACTTTGTGGATAAACATATTTTGTTTATATAATAAAGGAACGACCTATTCATCAATTTTAAAGTATAAGTCAATTTCCGGCGAAAGTAAAAGGTCAATGTACCACAATTATAAGATTTAACACTCTTTAAAGCCGATGAACTGTTCTCAACGTCTGAATTTTTCAACAAAAACACTTAATTGAAAACATCGCGCCATTCGAGCACATTCTACTATATTTTTTAATAAATATCAAATGCAATCTCGCCGGTGAGGTCCAGCCATATATTCCAAAACGTGTGTTCATATTTCATTACAATTATCCATCCTGAACACACAAATACAGGGTGCTGGATCAACGGGATTCACGGGAGTTAACACACAGGCTGGGCATAATATAAACACAACGTTAAGAACTTAAGTTTTGCAAATATCACAATTTGTTGAAATTCATTAAAAAAAATCGTTAGAGCATAAAATATAGTTTTTCTTGCAGTTTGTGCAAATAACTTAAGATTTAAGAATACATCCGTTAATACGTCAAAAATCGGTGCCAAATGTTCTCGTTACGTGCAGCATAACCGTGTACATGAATGCGGTACGCATCGAATGCTTTGGCCAAGATCACAGGCTTATTAAATAAAGTAATTTTGATGCATTTCACATTGCCATTAGCAGCCTAAAATCGTTCGGCTCGTAAATGTTGTACGGGAAAGTATTCATAACAGCACGAACGCGCCGAGCTTCTAATTTTATTCAAGAGTCATCGCCCGTTGCAAATGATAAATTCTTGAAGTATTATAATGAAATTAACTATGCCATCGAATGATACCATATTTTTTGCTCACCAAAAACAAGCAAAACGACCATAAAATGGTCAGTTTTGCGAACTACTTTATTAATATCCTGTCCTAAAGATTGACAGTAAATAGACGTTTACAACGCCGATGACAAGTGTTAAAATGATTGCAATCAAAACAAGTTACTGAAACGAACGCCGTTACTTCAAGTCAAGTCCAGTCAAGTAAATTTTGTTATTTATGCTACTTCTAGCTTCAAACAAATGGGACTGCGTCAAAAAATGACAATCCGTCGTAATTAACTGGTCTAAAAACAACAGATCTGGCCTGCAGACATATTTCAGAATAGCATTATTTACAATTCATTGCAATGTTTGCAGCGGGTGGTGACGTTCTTGATTTGTAAAAGGATACTTGAATCGATGTACGTGCGGCAGAATTAACCGCAGTGACGTGAACGTTTTCTGTTTTTGTATTAAACAATTCACCACTCAAACGGGCATATTCATGATGGGAAAATAATGTATACGCATAAACCAAGCATTTGATTCAGTTTGGATAATTAAACCGTAAAAAGTGGTTGAAATTAATTTAAATAAAACACATTCTTTATGAGCTATGGAAACGAATGATTCCAACGCGGAAACTCTAAATGAGAACTTTGACGCGCCCGAGATACTAGTAACTGCAGTGGACAGCGACGATGAAATGGGAGACGTGGATGCACCCACAGACATTCAAATACCGTTTGCGAAATATGCGCAAGATAATGACACGAACAGTGATAACGCGACTGGATTAGCGCAAGATAAAGGAGCGAAACTGGATTCTAAAAGCGAAGGTGGTGATAGTAGATCCAGGAAAACGTCCAAAGTGTCATTCCACAGTGATGTCAAAAGCCAAAGTTTACCAAATAGCCGGAAGGTTTCCGCGCACTGCTATGGTTCCCCGCAGCGAGGCGAGGGGGTTTACATCGCCCCAGTGCATGAGCTATACCCGGTGTACAGTGGGATTTCTTTTGCACCTCACGCGCATGGTAACGTCCGGAAGCTTTCTGCACAACCTATGTCGTATTACCCGGATGCGCCTCATGCCAGCCGGAAGTCCTCAGTGGAGCCGTTCTACCTTTCCCCACAGCACATGGCGGATAGACTCTCACGCGCGTGCATGCACGCGATACACGGCGGAATGCACCCAAAGGTCTCGGTGTTCTCAATGGGCAACTACTCGGACGGAGTGTTCTCGGGTGGAGACGAGGGCGAGAGCATGCCCACCCTGGACCACTACCGGGTCAGCGTCGTCGATAATCAGAGATCTACGCTCTATCAACTCCGGGAGGAAGCCATGGTAACGGTTACTGGCTTTAATATAAGTAACAAGTAGTTTTATTGTGTTTTTAGTAATATTACATTTGCATCCACAATTACATTATCGCTTTAAGTTTATATAGCAAATAAAATATTAATGGATGCAATGGTTTTACTAGTTTAACGTCAGACTTAACCAAGGTTTCGGCATTTTTTTCATTTGATCAAACTAATTTAGTTAGTTGGAGTTATTCGGGTATTTTTACGATAATATTCGTTTCGTCGTACGCGAGTCAAAGCAAAGCCTTAAATACAATTTACTTATAAATAAATACCAACATACTAAAATGACATCAATCTATCATAATGGATGAACAGTTCATAAACAAATAATCTTGTAAATGCCTATAACGCTGGTGAAAATAAAATATACTTTAATCGATATATGCAGCCTATAAAACTACACATGCAATATTCAAAATCCGAACTCAATACACGCCGTTAAACATATCCACAGTACTCATTTGCAAACTATGGTGCTTTAATGAGCTACAAAAGACGTCACAATTTGTCACACGGTGCAGTTAATCTGTCAAAAGGCACAGTAACCAGTCATAACGGCATTATAAAAAAAAAAGGTAACGCTATGTTTCGAAGTCTAATTAAATGCGCATGGCGGTCTGGAGTTACGAAGGTTGCACATGGCATTAGGCCCATTTACGCATAATCGGCATTACATTTCTCCTCTCTCAAGAGAAGAATTATAACAAACAACAGCGTTTGAATTTTTTCTATGGAGTTTAAAAATTGCCGTTTGATTTAAAACGCGCAGTTATTGTATAATTCCAATTCCACCATCGTATTTCAACTTTTGATGTACACATACCGGTTCGCGTTTAACTCATAGAAAATAACTCACACCTCAACTGATTTCTTTATAAAGCGAATAGAGCAATTGCCATTCGGCGAGTAGAAAATACAATGTCCAGAAATACAAATCAAAAGTAGCGTAATACTAACATTAAATAAGAGATACAGAAAAACTCCATTTAATTTTATCAAACACGAATAAGATTAAAACATTCGGAATTCGCAATAAAAAAAGAAAACGCATCTTCTTAATTTGATAAATTGATAACTAAATTTGATAACCTTTACAAACTTACTACGGTGGCATAGAGGTGACATTCACTCCTCCTTTTAAAAACTGCATTCCTCTTTTTTTTTATCTCGTGGCCATTAAACAAAAGAGGGGAAAATTTTGAGATCTCGAGATCCCGACTTAGTCAGCCAATCAAATTTTGCGTAACATGTGTAAATATTCTTTACGCAAAGATATAGCTGGCGAAAGCGGGCTTTTAATGTGATGATTACTTCCCTTTGTATAAAGATCACAAAGGGCGACACTATTGAACAATTTGATTGGCTGTCTAACTCGTGGCCACGAGTTAGCTAAGTCGGGATCTCGAGATCTCGAAATTCTCCCCTCTTTTGTTTAATGGCTACGAGACAAAAAAAGAGATTTGTTTAATGCACCCTTCTTTTATTTACTACACCGCTCTTTGTTTTAATTGCACTCCTCTTTTATTTAGTTTTGCACTCCTCTTTTTTCTATCTCGTGGCCACGACATTAGCTAACTCGTGGCCACGAGTTACTAAGTCGAGTTACTAAGTTACGAGTTACTAAGTCGTGGCCACGAGATAGAAAAAAGAGGAGTGCAGTTTAAAAAAGAGAAGTGAATGTCACCTCTATGCCACCATAACTTACAGATTATATAAACAAATATTTAAAAGTCATAACCATACACATATCCAACATTTTAGTTTTTTTAATGTCTTTTTTTTAAAGAATCTCGTGTTTCGATGAACGTGTATTATATGCAATTTTGTTAACATAGGATCTTGCATGAGTGGTCGTTTTGAATTGAATTTATTAAACGAGTAATCTAAACAAAGATAACAACGAGGCTTGCCGAGTTTTTATCTTTATTTAGATAACGAGTTTAATAAATTCAATACAAAATGACCACGAATCTAAGATTCTATTTATAACATGACAAACATTTTTTTTCTTTATTTTATGCTCTTTTCACCTTTGTATTCACATTGTAAAAGAGTTTAACTGAAAAAATTCACTGGAAAATGACGTCATTTCGTCACAAAAATGACGTCATTTCACAGTTATATAACTTGTGTGTGAATGTCATCTCTATGCCACCATAACTTACAGATTATATAAACAAATATTTAAAAGTCATAACCATACACATATCCAACATTTTAGTTTTTTTAATGTCTTTTTTTTTTTTTAAAGAATATCGTGTTTCGATGAACGTGTATTATATGCAATTTTGTTAACATAGGATCTTGCATGAGTGGTCGTTTTGTATTGAATTCATTAAACGAGTCATCTAAACAAAGATAACAACGAGGCTTGCCGAGTTTTTATCTTTATTTAGATAACGAGTTTAATAAATTCAATACAAAATGACCACGAATCTAAGATTCTATTTATAACATGACAAACATTTTTTTTCTTTATTTTATGCTCTTTTCACCTTTGTATTCACATTGTAAAAGAGTTTCACAGAAAAAAATTCACTGGAATAATGACGTCATTTCGTCACAAAAATGACGTCATTTCACAGTTATATAACTTGTGTAATAACACCGTGTAATAAACAAAATTGAGCGTTACGTTATTTCACTCCTTAAACGTAAGTCATGTTATAAAAAGAAATAAACAACGGCGCAAAATGTCTTGCTAAGTAAAATCGATTAAGGTAAAAAAACAGGTTTTGGCCAAAACTACTTGTTAAATCTTATAACTTGTGGCAATTGAATAATTGTTCAATCTAAAAAATTATGAAAAATTAGCCATTATACTTCACATTTTCTAAAAACAATTACTTTTTTAATAACACGCTGGTCATCCAGATACTTCGATATACGGATGGGACATCGATAACAGAGAAAAATACCGGTCAGAGCGAGAGGTAAGTTTCTCTGTTTTTTTCCCTAAGCATCAGTCCTTGAAATACGAGACATGATGGAGTTAATGATTGTATGTACTATTGTTTTGCGAGGAAAGAATTTCAGTGAAGAATAAGAGATTAACTTAAATACGGTAGAAAATTACAAATTTAATATGTTGTTACATTATAAATATATTGATCTTTTTTTAATCAAATAGATAACACGCTCTAAAATTATTCTTATTTTTTAAAATATGCACTGATCATCCATTTCATACTGATTTTCAACGGAATATTTTCTATTTTATAATTAAATCCACTTCTGTGACGTTCTTTCTTCGCAATACGAAGTGCTTAACCAGTTTCCGGCCAAACAAAGTCCCGTGTCTGAAAACTCAATGAACAGAACATACAAGCAAAAGACCCTCGAAAACTCACCTCTAGCACACGGCTTTTGTTTTTTTGTTATCGAATTGTCATTCGTATATCGAATTATCTGGATGACTGGCGTGAAAAATAAAATCAGAGTCCGAAAGAAAATATCGGATACGTGAATCAATCTAAGACTACACATACTGCATTCCCGTTATTAATTACGGCGTTCATTCCTAATACAAAGTGTTTTAATGATGTCATCATTCCTGATTAATGTTTCTGTATGTTGTACTTAGCGCCTGGGTTGTAAGTTATCGTGTTACACGGTACTTTAAAACCTTGCTTAATTAGGATCTTGAAATAATGGTTTGAAATTTGCAAATGACCCTTGCACATTTAAGATGTCAAGTTCTGCAGAAGTCGGACTCGCTTTGCTAAAACAAATCGAGAACTAGGCTAACACTGTGTTGGATTTCCTCAAGATGCATAAACTATTCATAAAAAATTAAGAAGTTGATTGATTTTTCATGGCAGGGTTCTCAGTCGAAGAAAATCAATTTAGTTTATTCGACTATGTTTCCAGTTCTAAGTTTATAATACAAAATGTATTTAACGGTCGCAATATAGCCACTTTTGATAACGATAAAGTGATGTTCGTCATGCTTTTGTTAATTGAACAAACAAAAAACAAGACACAGACACTTTTGATCATATTTGCCAAAGTAGATTAAGTTTGCCTTATTTCTTCGAAGTTTACATACTTAACGAACAAACGGCAATTAGAAGGGAACTTAGATACCCATGGGTCGGGTCAGTTTTGGCAATTATGAAGCATAACGCTTAAAACTTTGATTTTAATTTCTATCAAACTGTATGGGTTACAAATTCATATTGTAGATTTGTTTTATTAAATATTCTAATTGGAACACCATCATCATCTAGCTCTTTATTTTCACCTAGAATGTGTGAATGCAAGAGAATCCCAGGCATTTTCATCAGTTAATGAGTAGTGTTTCATTTCTTTCAATTCACACTATCATGATATTTTTCTTTCTAATATTATTTAAACAAATATAAAAAACAAACACAATTACTTTTTACGAAATTTATTCACACCTGTTTTAGCAATATGACTTTTTGTACATCAAACATCATTTAAACCTAAATTTTTATAAAGACGTGTTTAACCTCAGAAGGCCAAAGGCGATGCAGCAAATGAAATATTTGCCGACGAGCTGTGTGACGACGCCGACGAAGAGAAAGCCAGCAAATCAACCGACGTGAAGAAAGGAGGACTGAAATTCGGCTGGATAGCCGGTGTAATGGTAAGCCGTGTATGGTTACATATAACATTAACTTGACGTGCTATACAAAAGGGGCCCCCTTGTGGATTGTTTTTCAAAGACGCGTGTTCATAGAGCTTGGTATATTTTTTTTTTGTAATTTTGGCATATTTACAAACCCATGTTAACGACTAAAAGATCCTAGTTTCTTCAAGTGGGACTCAACCCCTTTTGAAAAATAAGTCAACACATGAATCAATTGGCCTGTTCAGAATGTTGAAATTATTATGCATTTGTACTGTATTTGAACGATCCACGATCCACATCAATTTTAAAGAAAACATTACATACACTCCAAACTTATTTATTGCTTTGCGTTTCAAATATAAAATAGTCAATTTTAAGAGATGATTTCTCCTGAAAAAATGGTAGTGACTTTAAACAAGAATTGCCATAAAACAGTCGGCGTCGAGATTATTATTACGATCGTCTGCCCTAAAAAAGAAACTCTACGACCGGCATGACCTGGAACGTTATTTATCGAACCCCATTATATATATATAACAGGGAAAATACTCTCTTGATGAAGATCATTATATTGTCACAATATCTACCAACTTGATACAAAAGTTACCTTTTACGTGACCAGTTTTTACCATAGGGGCAAGGTTTAAAACAACAAAAACAACAGTTGTAGGTAGCCACTTTATTATGTTTTATACAAAAACAATGTTTGATACATCTTGGTTACAGATACAAGATGATTTAAAGTTTCCTTGATATATACGTCTATCAAAATAAAGTGACCTAGAGTTGTGTCCAGTTTTGACATTATTCCAACAAATTTTGTAGAGGACAACACATTTTGTAGAGGACAACACATTTTGTTGAAGACAACACATTTTGTAGAGGACAACACATTTTGAACCCAGAGCCTTTTGAATTGTGTTACAGTCATGAAGTGGCAGGTTTTTACTCAAAGGGCACAATTACAAAAAAATTGTGCAGGGACTATTTTATGAACCCAACATAATATATGCGTACCTTGTGGTTTACGAATATTTATTTAACTTACAGTTTACATTCATAATAATATCTTTTTAGCACGTATTAGTTGAAAAGGAGCTTGTCTTTTGGAATGATTAATGACTAATGTTGTCAGTATGCGAGCAGGTTTCTTTATTTACTAATTCAAGCGTTGAAACCCCCCTTAGCCCAATGATAATACCAATGTCTCTCTCTCCAACGAAAGCTGCGATGCCTAATGAACATGTTCGGTGTGATGTTGTTCCTGCGCATCACATGGGTCACTGGTCAGGCGGGGATCGGACTTGCCACCCTGATTGTCCTCCTGTCCGCAACGGTCACATCGCTGACCACCATATCAATGTCCGCCATCTGCACGAACGGCGAGGTGAAAGGAGGTCAGTAGTTGTCCAAAAAACTGTCAATGCATTACAATTCAAAAGTTTGTTTTGTTATCTATAGAATACGTTTAGCAGAAATATCTCTTGATTTTACAATTTTATTATCTAAAGCATGGCGATCTGTTGAGATTTCGTTCTTACAATAAAATTTTGAAGAAACAAATCGCACTTTATTGTATGTTTGTATTAAATATTTATTTTAAATGTTAATTTAATTATGAACATTTTACCCAAATGTGTTTATTGTACTGTTAACTGTTTGCATAAAACTGTAATTTTACATTCGTTTTTGTCTACTGTCTTACGGCGCTTTTACTATATCATCTCGCGAAGTTTTGGAAAACGGTTTTAACTCCACCCTACCACTCCTACCTCCCATAGCACTTACTACAAGATCTTGCAAAGTCTCGGACTATTACATGATAGCACGTATTACACGATCTCGCTAAATCTAGAACCGCAATTCTAACTCCGAACCTTCTCTTCATAGGTGGCGCTTATTACCTGATCTCGCGCAGTCTCGGACCACAGTTCGGCGGCTCCATCGGGATCGTGTTTACACTCGCTAACGCCGTCGGTGCCGCCATGCACATCGTCGGCTTTGCGGAGACCGTCCGGGACATCATGTGGGTGAGTGGCAGGGTCTTTAATATCATAATCTCAATCATCATAATCATAATCATGATCATGATCATCATGATCATGATCATGATCATGATCATCATCATGATCATCATCATGATCATCATCATCATCATCATCATCATCATCATCATCATCATCATCATCATCATCATCATCATCATCATCAACATCATCATCATCATCATCATCATCATCATCTACAACGACAACAACAACAACATCATCATCATCATAATCTATAGCAGCAAAAGTTTCACTATTACCATTATGAGTTCTCTTCCACATGTTTAAATCCCTCATATGTGTATTCGTCATCATTATCGTGGCTGATGACTTTTCAGAAAACAGAGATTGCAGTCAATAAAATTTGCAGAAAATAAGTTTAACTTTCCAAAGAAAATTTTGAAACTAATTTCACAATTGCAAAAAAATAGTTCTCTTTTGATACGAAAATATGTTTTCGTGTGTAGATATAGATGACTTCTTTTGCAAACAAACCTCCGTTTACAGTAATAAAGTGTTGGCCTCAGAAATGCAACATATTTTCAATCGCAACTTGATTATAGACCAAGTAATCTGTTGGATTTTGATATTTTATTTTTCACGGAAACTCATCTAACTGATGTTGTTTCCGATAATATTTATAAATTGAAGGCTTCAATGCAGGTTTTATACTAAAATATTGACACCTCACTCTAGCGACTTATTAATTGATGTTATTGATTCTATGCTGTCGGGGTGCGAACTTGTCAGAATGTCCCCGAATTCATCATTATGGATTGAAATTAATAACGGCCTCTTTTCGCTTTACTAAGCTGCTTTATCGTCCTCAAAACTCTTATATTTCATTATGAAATGACCGTGAAATTAGTATTGATCAAACCTTTGACCCCAAAACGCAATTGACGATATAGACAAGCAGCTAAAAAAAGTACCCGTGATGAACAATTATTGCCAATATTTCATTTAAGCCCAGTTAAAACTGAAACAAACATAGTCACTTCCTATAATTTAATTGTACTGAACAGTGATGAAATATCAGTTGTTACTTAGGTAAGCAACCAAGGCTGACCGTATTTGTGTCTCAATAGTCACAGTCATAGTCAGTAAACCGGTGCAAAGACATGCCTTGTTCTAAGCACTAGCAGATTTTCAACGTCTTAACCATTTAATGAAGGTCGAAACTTCGAATTTCATAAACACTTGTAAAACCATTTCTTTGAACACACTTAAATTTATTGCAAACTATAAGGATTTCTAAGAGATCACTCAATAGTCTATCAGTGATATATTTGATTAAATAGATCGATCTTTTGACGAAAAGATATTTTATTGAATTATATTCTGCGATATATCCAAGACCTTTAACAGAATTCGGCATGAAGGTTTTTTTATTCAAACTTAAAAAAACTAGCAAAACTGGAAATATATTACAAAGGATAGAAAAATACTTGTCTAGCCGTACCCTAAACGTATTTGTTTTGCTTAGCAATGTTTCAGTCATTACAAGTTAATGCCGGTGTCCCTCAGGGCTCAGAATTTTGAGCGGTATTTTTCCTAATGTATGTAAATGATATTGTAGACAATCGTGGAAGTGTTACCCGTATTTTTGCTGAGGATCCTCCATTATCATGTACTTTATCTAAATTATGTGATCTCGAGGAGCACTGCCAAATTAACATGTAATTAACTTTTAATCCCCAGAAAAATAAAGCAATTTTATTTACAACACAAAAATACATGTAGTTCATTTCCTACATTAATGTGCGGTAATTTACCCGTAGCATTTGTGGATAGTCACACACATCTTGGTCTAACGTTAAGCAGCGATGGCCAAAAGGAAAAAAAAACATACGTAATATTCTGAAATCTGCTAGAAACTCTTTGGAGTTATGCGAAAACTTAATTACAAAAACTCTAAAGAAAATGTCTTGATTAAATATTCTTCACCAACATACTTCACAGGCCTAACCAGATCCGTCTCGCTTAAAAATCTTTACACTAACGTTACATATCATTTACATTTTCAGTTCATGAAAAGTCATCTCGCAATCGTAGAATCACAGAAGACTATATATCCTCTATTTTAATCACGGAGAACTTTACTTTATTCAAGCTCGTGTTTATCACGTGCCATTAATATGTGGAATTCGTTAAATATTCGAAATGTAATACTATCTTCAAACATTTGGTACATTTATTCAACAACATTGCCCGGTACTTAAACACAGGAGATAGAAATACATCAATGTTACATGCATGTTTAGGAAATACTTTCTGTAGCCAAAATCAGACTTATTAAATAATCATGAATCACAGCACCTCCCTTTTTGCATGCGGAAATGAGGTTTAATATGTTGCGCATTTCCTATTTCAATCACAGGTGGTTAGCGTGTGGCCATGATATTAACTAGTGAAAACATCATTTTGAATGATAAATACTCATATTATAACGAAAAATCAACTTTTCTGAAAAAAATTCACTATCAAATATATATATAACAAGGTATTCAACTCGAAATCATCCGAAAACATGTTGCATCGCTTTGAACAGCCATAACTTCATCAATTGTGCAGCGATTTTCACGAGCTCGGTCTTATCAGCATCATAAAAAGACACTCGATTATGTTATAGACCTTTAGGTCTAACTCTTTTCCCAACATGTATACAATTATCTTAATGTAAACATTTTTTATGATGTCATTCTTGTCTTTTGGACATAAAATATATTTAAAAAAGTAACGAGATTTTAAAAACGAAAATAAGATTTGTAAATAGGTATTGTTTGCATATATTAAGTTCGCGTTTTCAGAAAATTAAATGTTGTTGTTTTCATTAGGAGCATGGCGCGTACATTACCGGGGACAGCATTCATGAGGTGCGCATTATCGGCCTGGTCACGGGCGTCGTGTGCCTCGCCATCATCCTCATCGGCATGGCGTGGGAAGCCAAGGTACTGTGAGTGTGTTGTGGAAATGATGCTGTGAGAGAGTGGGGGACCAGTGTAGTGTATGGTATTGGGAGGGCATGGTATCATGGGGTTATAGAATTGGATGCTAAGCTACTATTAGATGATAGAGTGGGGGGCCAAGGCACTGTATGGGAGTTTGAGGTCAAAGTTATCAGTTTTAAGAGAGTGTGTGTGTAGGGGGGGGGGGGGGGGGGGCAAGGTACTATTCGTCTCGTCTCTAGACTGTGGGGCCCATGTACTATAGGGTGAAAGATAGCGAGACAAAGGTACAATAGGGTCATATAGTGACAGAACACTGTACTAAATGGTGATAGACGGGAGGACAAACTAAAAAAGGATGATTAAGTGTAAGGCCAATTTGCTATATGTTTATATAGTATGTGGACAATGCACTATAGGGTGGGAGGCGTTCAACGCAGTATGGACTTAATATATGATATTAGTAGATATGTTTTTTACAACTTTTCCAATATATGCTCGAAATTTGATCACTATGCTGTTTGGCTCTGAGTTATTTCCGATCATGATTCTATATCATTACACTACGTACCATACTTGAAAACCACGTGCTGTCAGATCATGTGTACATGTTTGTCGTCAGCTGCAGGTCAATCTTGGGCTGCTAATGATCCTGTTCGCGTCCATTCCTTCCTTCGCCGTTTATGAATTTATTTTGTATGCTTTAGGCCCAGCTGGTGTTACTGGTGATCCTGATCGCTGCTCTTGTCAACTTTTTCGTCGGCACATTTCTTCCCCGTAGTGACGAGCTGCGGTGGAAAGGAGTCGTCGGGTACAGCGGTACGAACGCCCGACATTGTTTTCTTTGCAACTTCATTGTTATGAAACCGGTATATAACTTAAGAATGTGGAAACAAACACAATATTCTGACACAAAACGTGCAATAGGCTTTACTAATGAATTGTACTCGTTAAAATATGTTAGCATGGATGTTCCAAATAATGTTTCAATGTGTTTTAAGCATATTAAAACACATGTTATTCCTCCACTACTTCCTGACCTAAATACCGAGATTTTAATGTTTCAGACCAAACTTTCGTACATGACATCAATAACTTTATTAAGTAATTACTACATTTCTTGTTAAGGTGAAACATTCAAGACCAACTTTGTGCCCCACTTCTCGAAAGAACACAACTTCTTCTCGGTGTTCGCCATATTTTTCCCATCAGCCACCGGGATTATGGCGGGAGCAAACCTTTCCGGTGACCTTAAGGTATACACTCCAAGCGATATTTTGTCATTTCAAAATGACATATAAGCGTTTAAAAAAACTCATTTTATTGTTGCGTTTAAAAAAACGCATTTTATTGTTGACTTCTATTAACAAACGATACATTATTGTCAAACACACTGTTTCTAAAAAAAACAACAGCGTATTTATATAGTACATGTAGTAATTATATGCTGTACTGTTGCTATGAACATCACATTAATGATTACGTTGTATGATAGCGCTATAAATTGTTTTATTTTAATTTTGCAGGATCCCCAATCGGCAATCCCCAAAGGTACGTTCCTTGCCATCCTCTTGGCGTCATTGACCAACATCGCATTGGTCTGGGCCATGGGGGGCAGTATGGCGCTCGAGGCGGTTGGAACCGCTGTTACCATGGCGACAGGAAATACAACCGTGAACGTAACGTCACTTTCGGTTCCGACCCTCGAAGCCATCCAATTGTGCGGCGCTTCTGTGTGCAAATATGGTCTGCTGCATGATTTTGGGGTAAAAGTTGCAACTTCTAAAGAAAAAAACAACAAAAATATAATTATAAATCAAGTTTATATGGTATAATTTTTATAAACTTTAATATTTTGACAGGAAAACACTATGTTTGTAATGAAACGTTGTTAAGAACTTTACCTAATGAGCCTTTTATGTTGCAGATCACTGGTCTTGCAAGTGCCTGGCGACCTCTGATTATTGCGGGAATATTTGCCGCCACTCTGTCGTCTGCTCTAGGAAGCTTGGTGAGCGCTCCGAAGATTTTCCAGGTAAGCATGTTTGTGGCTCACGTTTAATTAAACATCTAACAAATGTGACTGACGAAATATTACGTATGAAACAACAACTACAACAAAAGCTATATATTTATTAAAATAAAGGCCCTTTGAAAGATATAAACAATATAAATAACCGTAATGCAATTTTGGCTTCATAGTTGCTGATGTTAGCCTCATCTAAAATGTTATCCCGAGGTTTGAATAACTTACATTGCTCACATATGAATGGTTTCCGGAAATCGCTAACATCATGGCGTATGATAATTTTCTGAATGTGCAAAGTAATCATTAATGAAGTTCGCCTCCTTTGTCACATCTGTCAGAAAATGATAAATACATAAAAGTTCATATTGCGTCAATGTTTCATGCTGGAAAAAAGCTCTACAGTTCACGGGAATCAACCGTTAGAACTATGAAAACATAGTATTGAATCAAAGCGACACAGTAGAGCGTCGTATGTCATTTAATATACAGTTGATTGCTGTATCTTTCGTCTGAAATACCTACACTAAGAGTTGTTTTGTAATCGTACAATCTTTCATACGTCTTTGAGAAGTGCTCACATTTTGTTAGCCAACACGCCAGATATATACTACCTAGCACGGAACAGATTTAACCATTGTTAAGTGTGGGCCTCAAACGCACCGTTACATTAATAATAACACACGTATATCAAATGCTTCACACTCCTCACTCTTTAAATTCACCAACCATAAAAATGTGAACAAAAGGCACTGTATATCTAAAATGAGCCGCGTCATGGGAAAATTTGTCATATGCCTGATGCGGCCAGCGCGTTAAAGTCGCGTAATATTCGTAGTCACAATAGCGCAAAACGGAGCTCCATACCAGTTTGCGCATAAGTGAAGGCTTGTCTGGAGCTACGTTGACCGCTTATGGCATACGACAAGTCGGCATATACAAGTCGAAGTACTCAGTTTTAAAGAATGTCGTCCCACGCCTCTGAACCGGACGTAATTAAGATCCCGTGGAGGTCAGCTAGTTTAAATGTGAATAATTCAGCTTGTAACGGGATTTCATTCAGATTTTCCATATATATATGTTACTGTATTCTTTTATTTATCTGAACCTTAAGAATTATTGAAATAAAGTTTTGTGTAGGGAATATAATCTAATGGTTTAAACAAATCGAGTGTAAATGTTACCAAAGTATATTCTTGCAATATTAAATACGAATTAACATAGCAAAAAAGTTATTCCCATCCGAAACATTACCAAAAGGTTATAAACAAATGACCCCCCCCACACAAAAACAACAACATTAAAACTAACATTATCACCACCAACAACAAAACTACAAAATAAAAAAAAACTTCATAAGTAACAGCGTAAGCAATAACAACAATAACTGCATTTCCTTAAAAACAACAACGTCACTATACAACAAATTAAAATGTAATCAATGTCATCAACGCCATCATTATAAACATCATCATCACAATTCCAATGCAAACAAAAACTCTTACACATCAACAGCGTCGAGAAGAACATAACATAACCATCTTCAACAACAACATCATCATCAGCACCACAATCCCCACAATATCCGCCACCATAATATATTTTCCATATCCAGGCACTGTGCAAAGATCGACTGTTCCCTTTCATCCACGTGTTTGCAAAAAGCTACGGAGCAAACGGAGATCCAAGGCGCGCCTACATCCTCTGTTCTTTTATCTGTCTCGCCATTGTTTGTATTGGTAAGTGACGTCATTGTTTCCTTCGGTTAATGGCGTAATGAGTTGTGTCAGCAAGTAACTTCTGTGTATGTGAATGCGAGTAACTTCATGCTTTGCTTCTGAAAGTGACGCAATTGTACGTGGTAGTCAGTGACGGTAATCAACTTCATATGTTTTCGTTTTCCCCGCAGGCTCCCTGGACATTATCGCTCCCATCATCTCGAACTTCTTCCTAATGGTCTACGCCATGGTTAACTTTTCCTGCTTCAACGCATCCATGGCTAACACACCTGGCTTCCGGCCTGGCTTCAAGTTATACAAGTGAGTCGTCGCCACGGTGTCGACATCGACAATTTAATAACTGGTTCGTTTTGAACATTGTAACTCAGTAAGTCACGAGTCTTAAAGGTTTCAAAGGCTGTCCTATGAAAGTATAACAAGTGTCTGGAAACAGCAACATTATTAAGTGGTCGATACATGTTGGTTCTCACGCTTAGTGAAATTTTAAAAACAAAAAAAGACAGTTACTGTAATTAAGTCTCACATGATGTGAAACTAAATACAGAACTCATGCAACGCCAACACTGTCCTTTATTGCTCATAATCAAATATCTACTGTCTGATGGTATATAGAAACTGTCATAGTCACGTGACCATTGTCTGTCTAAACAGCAAGTGGCTGAGTCTGCTGGGGTCATTGCTATGCATGGCTGCCATGTTCCTCATCAACTGGTGGGCGGCGCTCGTCACCTACGCCATCGTAGCCGGCGTCTACTTATACATAAAGGTATCCAAACCAGGTACGAGAGATCCAATACGCCCAATTATGGTATATGTCTCATTTCTAATGAATTTCATGTCCGAATGTTAATGGTGTAGTTTAAAACGCTAATTTGGAATTTAGCTGCAACTAAAAATGTATTAGTGTATCCAAGTATTCTTAATATTATTTTATAATTTAACATTCTGCCATTGTAATTTATGTATGTGTTACGTTTTTATTTAGAAACTTTGTTTACCTCAGATTTTTATTTATTCTTTTCTAGTTATATGTTCTTCTTTTCTTTCTTTCTTTCTTTCTTTCTTTCTTTCTTTCTTTCTTTCTTTCTTTCTTTCTTTCTTTCTTTCTTTCTTTCTTTCTTTTTTTCTTTCTTTCTTTCTTTTTTTTCTTTTTCTCTTTCTTTATTTCTGTGCTCGTCAGCTTGTTTTATTTCCTGTTATGTGTTCTTATGTTCTTTTTTGTTTTGTTTTCTTACTGTTCTTTTTCCCTTTAGCGTGTTTTGCTTTTTTATTCTGTTTTGTGCTCGTTTTCTTTATTCATACTATATTAATCATGTTCTCTTTTCCATGCAGATGTGAACTGGGGTTCATCTACGCAGGCCATTGTTTACAGCGACGCCTTAAAGACGACGTTAAAGCTCATCAACATCGATGACCACGTCAAGAACTTCCGGCCTCAGATCCTCGTACTCACCGGATATCCACGCAACAGACCCAACCTGCTCGACTTTGCGGCGACCATCACTAAGAAACAGTCTCTGCTGATTTCTGGGCATGTTTTCAAGGTTTAACATTGTTTTGCTGTCACCATTAATGTTAATATATTTTGCATTAAAAAAAAACCGTAAACAATAATGTTTCTAATTCAATGCTGAAAATAAAGACAAATAATTACTAAACAATACAGTAATCTAAACTTTTAGCATAATTCCCAATGTTTGGCCCTTGATTTAGTTTAGTGTTTGTAAAAAATGTGTTACAATCCAGCAATACTCACATATAAATACTTTAATATTGACATACTTGTAGACTTATGTATTATATTAATCATTGACCCCTAGGGTGACCTTGAGGAGCATCTGGCCCGCTTGAGGTCAATGTCCGTGTACCGATGGTTTAGTGCTCGCAAGGTCAAGGCCTTCTATAACAGTGTCTGCGCACCGACCTTCCGCATAGGAGTTCAGGTTTTACTGCAGGTGAGCGTTCATAGAACATACTGGTACATTCGTGTAGAGAAAATATTTGCATATAATACATGGGTTTGATAACATTTACTGTTTAACTATTGGGAGAGCTGAGCCAACTATGAAAGGACTGAGTCAAATGGGGGAGTAGACAGTAATTAGGGAGAAAGGTCAGAGGAAACGGAGAGAGGTCATTCAAGAGAGGTCACTCAAATTGGAAAGAGTTCAATCAAATGGGAAATCGGTCAATCATTTGGAAGACAAGTCAGGCATTTTGGAGAGACGTCCGTTAAATGTGAGGGAGTTCGGTAAGAAACTGTTGAGCAAAAGTCATCACTAAAGATAGAGATTTAAATACTGTTTACTACATTTTGACATGATTAAAATGGCGAATGCTCCTTCAAGTTAGGTATGCCAGTAAGGTTTACATGTGACAGATGCACACATGAATGTTTAAAAAGAAACTTAGAATAATTAATGCTTGCTCTGGATTGTACAGTCACAGTTTGACTCGCAAGGCATCTGTGTATTGATGCATGTTTCCATTGACAGGCGCTTGGAGTAGGAAAGCTCCGCCCCAACACGCTGTTGCTAGGATACAAGAATGATTGGCAGAAGGCGGATCCACTCGAGGTCCTCGACTACTTCAACGTTATAACGTAAGAAACAGAAGCCTTGTTACTCGCGGTGTTTTACATCATTTCTTGATATAACATATTTCAAAGGTTGTTTGATATCGTTTCTGTGACGCCTGATAACAATGTATTAACAAGTTTTACACGTTTTTTTTATGTGGATATCATTTTGTTACCATAAAATATGCTGACCACAAACTTGAATGGTTTTCAATTTAAAGTAGATAAAGTGATACTAAACTATGCTACAAATATAATTAATCTTCTATAATTAAAATTAAATAAGGCCAAAATAATAATATATTTCCACTAACATTCCCCAAAAATTGGTTAGGTGTGTCGGCCTTTTTAACAGCTTTTTTTATAATTCTCAATTTAAATACAAATATACAGTTGCATGGATAACTTTAAAATCTCTATGAAATGGTATTTTTTGAGTACACTTGAGATGATTAAATAATGTTATCGAATGAAGCATATTTGTAAAATGCTCAAATAATGTACATGGAATATCAAAAATGAAAATATTAAAGTATGCGATAAAAAATCAGGGTCATTCTAGTTAGAGGAAACAACTAAATGTTTAAGAAATACATGTGTTAATAAATGTCTTGTTTTCAGGGACGCGTTTGACCTTCGATATAGTGTTGGAATCCTGCGCGTGGCGGGCGGCTTTGACCGGAACAAGGTGCCCGATGACGTCATCGATCTCGATAACCCGGAAGTGAACGAATCGGACGAGAATATTGAGGAGGAAGACGGTATGCACGATATTTTAAATATTATTTCAAATTTGTATTGGCTATGCATTGTTAATCTATTGATGCATTCTATTGGTGCTCACCTTCAATAGAGAAACTTTCGATAAGCTCCTTGTTTGCAAACAGATAGAGATTAATTCAACACTGCTATTTTCTCAAATCGAACAGTATAAGCAACACCAAAAACATCAACAACAAAAAATAAAAATACACAATTCCACTACTGTAATTAAACAACAATAAATAAACAACTTTAATGTAAATTTAATTTAAAAAGGCTTTAGGGATAATTTCGCGAAAGCTGTAATGAAAACATGTATAAATCCTTGTTTAAACCAAATACAAACCTGATCGATATAAAATCGACAAAGCTGCTGAATCTGAAGTCATACTAAACATTACACAAATATGGCTGCGGTACTTTAGATGACGAGCTACAAACGAATGACGTCACTGCGAAACCAGTTGACGTCAAGACGAACACCCAATTGAACGGACAGCCGCACTTTGTCCATCACCGACTAAACACGCTTGAAGAGGGAATCGAAAACGCGGCCTTCCAAGGTAGCACACATAATTTTAAATGTTACAATCTTGATCCCTATCAACACAACTGACTTAAACTAGCAACATTTATTTAGTCTCTTGGTGTTTGTAATGAACTTAGTTCTACTCTACTTAAACATCAAAATATAACATACATGTAACTTGTTTAACTTTATATATATTTTACTTACATGGTACCCTAAATTGCTGGATGTCACATTGGTCATCTTTTCAGGACTTTGCACTGAACTGCAAATTCAACTTCAGTTAATATTGTGTTATGTAGGTTAGTAAAAACGGACCATGTCTTACGACCACGTGGATTCTAAAAGCAAATGATCATTCTCTTAGCTCTCGAGCGCTGGAAATCAAAGCTCAGATATTACAATGATTTTCACGAGTCATTGTTTCACGAGTCAAAGTTCAGACTTCGATCCAGGTCGCCATTTTCACAAAAATTTCTAAGCCTGTTGAAAACATGTATCTGGTTAAAGACTCTGATTTCATTGAATAATGTTTGAAAAGTCTACAATAAAGCATAAAATGCAGTAATGCGTGTAATATTTTTTTAAACTGTTTGTTACAATGATTTTTTTTCCACATTTTATAGTAAAATAAAGATATTGAGCTCAAGTTAATCCAATCTACACATGATTCTTATGAGATCAGGACCATCAGGTTGAGTGTATGGGCTAGCTCTCTGAAAAGTACCACCGACCAGTGCTAGGTTATAATCTACATGCGCGGTTTGTCAGTTATTGCGAACATAATTGTATACCACATATTGAATGTGTCAGCATATTTTGTAAAAGTCATTTTGATAGGTACATATCAATGTAATGGTTTATCAGTCTCATTGTACATGCATATGTGACGCGCTTTGAGAAAATGGTGTTTAATTCATGTGCGTAAAGTGTCGTCCCAGATTAGCCTCTGCAGTCCGCACATGCTAATCACGGACGACACTTTACGTTCTTATGATATTCTTTTTTAAAAAGAAAGTCACTTATTAGTATAATTACAGTTGAAGCGGAAAAGGTCGTACCTAATCAGCCTATGCGGAATGCACAGGCTGATCAATCTGGGACAACACTTTACTCACATCCCTTTTGTCAGAGAACGACTCAATTATATAAAATAGTTCACGCTGTCCGCGATAAGCAATTGTTTCAAACAAATGTGTACATGTACGAACTATCTAATTTGTATTTGACTCAAACGATCCATCGATAATTATTTATAACAATCTATGAGCTATGAACATTTCCATAAAGATGACGATGCCAAACCTGACGGAGTTGAGCGGACGGCGCCGGTGTTCCGGGAGAGCCAGTACGGCACGGTGGATGTCTGGTGGCTCTACGATGACGGAGGTTAGTTAAACACTCACGAAGTAAGGGCATGTTACGGCGGATTCATGAGTATTTCATTCTCGGTTCCGAGACCGATGATGTCGCATTTTACGTCAGGTATCTTCAGCGGGACAGGTGACCTCGTACTTTTCGTCATGTAATATTAGCGAAACACTATGCCATCGCCTTTTACGTCTGTAAACGGAATCGGAACAGCTTTGTATTTATTTAGACGTCAGGTAACGTAAGCGAAACGTATGACCTCGTATTTGAAGTCTGGTAACTATAACGGGACAGTTGGCATATTTTTTCCTCTGGTATTTTTAGCGGTATATGTGACATTGTATTTGACGTGTTATAAGGTAACCGGACAGACAGCGTCTTATATGACGTATGTCTGGTAATTTTAGCTGACAAATTCATATAAGACGTCTGAAAGAGAATTTTAGATGAGAGTCACACACATGAAAAACCTTATGTTTTGGGGGGAGTAGAAGTTGTGTTCGTGAATGGCTGTACCTCACATTTCCAGCTTTTTATACGGCTTTGCGAAACTCTTTTTGGAAAAATCTCTAGAAAACAATCTAAGATTCGTTTATATGCCCAAGACAATTTGCTAACTATAAGTAAAACATAAAGGTAATAATGTTGCTCTATTTTATAAAACCTTACCATACAAGATGTGACAAATAAGACAAAACAATTTTATCATAAGTGCCGTTAAAATTTGCAATCTTTCTCCAGGTATGACGTTACTGGTTCCTTACATTCTCAGTCAACGCAAACAGTGGAAAAATGCAAAGCTAAGGGTGTTCTGTCTCGGAACCAAGAAAGAGGAAGTAGCTGAGGACCAGATGAGGTATTTGTTATTGGAGTCACCTTCCGTTTATAAAAATATCGAATAAGTTATGTCGAGTTTTAAGCGGAAAACCTGCATTTGATTAAAATTACATGAAAAAGGCCATCCAACAAAAATAAAACAAAACTTAAATTTTAAAAGTGAACATTTTATAAGTTTATATCACAATCGGCATACTAAAATACAGCCTTACGGTATAAAAAATTATAATTAAAAGTTTAAATCACAATCATCTTGTAGAATGGCATCGCTTCTGGCAAAGTTCCGAATCAACTACTCGGAGCTGACAATTCTCACGGAGATGAACAAGAAACCGCAGTTAAAAACGTACGTGCAGTGCAAAACATTTTCAAATGACATCGCTTCTGGATTCGTATAAACAGTTCCTAGATACTGCCAAGCTGGTTCTGTTATAAAATTGAGTGAATAAAATATAGGAGTATATGTAATATAAACGATCTCATACGTCAGAGCTGGATCGAAGGTCTGTTACCGGCCCGCTGTCGATAGAACGGCACAACGGCCTTCGGACCGTAGGCTGTTATACAGCTAAGGCTGATAAGTTATATGTCATTTTCTAAACATTTATATGTTTCAAACATAATCATGTTTTACAAGTCGGGTTTCAATTAAAGCTTTTCTTTGACACAGTATATAGGCAGCTTTCCATAAGGCCTTCATTTTCTGTTCAGACGTGTTGTTGTATCATGGATTTATAATGGGTATGTGAAATAATGAAATAAAAAACATCAACAGTACCAACTTAAATTCAGAAAGATCATTTTTACATGGACTTACATTGAATCTTGTTATGAAAATACTCTAAACATCGTCTTATCCAATGACATAACACAAAGGCCTCAGTCCGACGGTATGTTTACATTACGTTATTTCCAGTTACCGCCAGTTTGAGACGCTGATCGGTAAATGGCGGCTGAAGGCGGGCGAGTTCCAGGAGGATTACCCGTGGAAGATCGCCGATGCCGACCTCATGGAGTACAAACAAAAAGTAACCATAGTCACCATCCTAGAAAACACATCATAGCAATCACAGAAAGTATAAAAAATAACAACTTGCCAATCATGACAGACGAATCAATAAAAACAATTTAAGCAATTCATACAAATAACAGCATTCTTAAACGTAAAGTCGAGTGCTTTTTTTTCGGTCAACACATGCATCATCTCACGTTGATTGATTGTGTTATTTTTAGAACATCGCTCGTCGAAGTATTCATCTGTGAACACGGGGAATTATTAGCAATGATAAACAACTTTTTTTTATGTAAAAACGTTTTTTAACACGATTCGTCTGTTGCAGTGACCGCGAGGTGTAAACAGGAAGCAATTTAACTTTTGACGAAAGGTTCTGGTTCGAATACCGTTATATAATTAAGTTTATTTTTATTTTCTAAAAAATATTTGATAAGACATTAAAATTTATAATATACTATTTATGTACCACATCATGAGTTGATTATGTGTAAAGCAGATATAGAGCAACATATATATAGAACGTACATAAAAAAGAATGTACATTTTTTGCCATTCTGTTTGTTGTGTATCTTTCTTGAAAAGGGTTCCAAGAAGAAAATATACATGAACTTATATTTATTAAAATATAAAAATAAAATGAAACAAACACCTCGTGAAATAAGTTTAAACTATGGGACTCGAACCTACTAAGTCCCAGTAAATGAGACGATGATCATACCACTAGGTCATGCTGGCCAGTTTGAAGCATGACGATGGTCGTTATGGCATGTATTTAGATGATGATAATGCTGATTATGATTATTTGACTACTTTATCATTACCTCCACATGATGATGATGATGATGATGATGATGATGATGATGATGACCATGAGCAGATTCGACACGATTAAAGCATCAGCCTTAAAATCAGTACGAGCAACAACAGTAACAGCATCGCCATCACTATAACCATAATCATCACCATCATTATAATACAAATCTTCGTCGTCATAATCATTAGTAACACCATCATCAAGATCGTCACTCTGTTTATACAATGATGAACCGTGTTGCGTTTAAAACAATACATGAAACTGGTTTATAAATCGTAACTAACGACTGTTCATTGAAAATGCTTCCAGGTCCCGCCCTGGTCCATTTGGGTAGAATCGTTTCCAAGTATCTTTTCTGATCCTAGAATATATATGTATTATAAAGCTATTTAGCAACAACAGCTGAAGCATACAAACAACAACAATTGGAATTTACGTGTTTGCTTTTCTCGCTGCAGACGTACACAAACCTTCGAATCCGAGAGAAGCTTCTTGAACATTCCATGGACGCTTCTTTGATTGTGATGTATGTATTACGTCCAACAACTTCCAAGCATGCGCACTAGCTTGCGTTCTTCTCAGTACTCGAAATAGTGTAAACTCGATTTTCGAAGAGATACAACGTAAAACAGGATCCATTATAATCTGAGTTATGCGAAAATGGGTATTATATCATAATTTCCTGATCAGCCTGCGCAATCGCTGTCACGCACGGTTTCGTGTTTTCATTAGCGGACAGGGTAGCTACTGTCTAGACTGCGGGGTTGTACAAGCTTTGCGGGGACTACTCTAGCTGCATAGTGCATAAGACCCATTTTCGCATTACGCGGCTCATATAAGTTATATGGGCATGCAATTTATGCTTTGGGAGACAGTATTTACTTCCTGCTTGCACTTAACGTGTTTGCCAAGTGTCATTATTTTGTGTTAAAACTAGATTTCCACGTATTATTAACATTAGTATATTCTTTAATATTATATATTATGATTAATTATATAACTCTGATATAATGTTCGCACTCTATCATCTCTATCCCCTCTGATACAGGACGCTGCCCGTTCCCCGCAAGACGGCGTGTCCGGCTGGTCTGTACCTCGGCTGGCTGGAGATTCTAACCCGCGACCTGCCGCCCACTCTGTTACTCCGGGGAAATCAAGAGAGCGTGCTTACGTACTACTCATAGAATGATGACGTCATAAGCTTCGGAGTGATGGTGTAAACTTCGCATAGACTAGTGATTTGTGACGGCACATCCAACGTCATAAACTTTGTTCCGGAGTGATTACTTCTCATAAACGGTTAACGTTATATCCGGGCGTTATGCGCTATAATTAAAGTATTTTATTTAGGTGATATTATTACAACAATCATTTGCATACACCTTACTAGTAATACAAAGGCGGACAATTAAGCATCGGTAAGTATTGTTGGTGTTCACTATATTAGGACAAATAGATATATACATATTCTTTTATAACATGTCATAAAATATATAAAAAATGTTTGCATACGATTCTTTCTTCTGTAATTTATTAATTTACTTGTAGGCCAAAGCATAATTTAAATTTGTAGTCTTTTTTAAATTTATGCTTAAACCCCATTTTCGAGAGTATAAATGCAATTCAACTTTGCTTGTGCGCTAGAAGGATTGCTTAGATTGAAAAGTGATTTATTATGACATACAATAACATATGCAGGAAAAGTCTACCTGTTTCTTTCAATGTGAGCTGCTCAAAATCATTTATGGCATGTTTATACACGTGTGATAGGAGAATGGAAAGATGCTCTCCTTGCTTGGCCTATAATGATGTATCAAAGAATTGCGATAAGGAATTTTTATTAGTATTTAAACACATGAATGGACATTTTGTCGTACAAAAAATTCGTCATATATGACCGTGTGGATTTTTTTTTGAATTATAAGATGTAGTTAAAAAAATGTTAACAACTGTACTACGATTATCTCTGAATTCAAATTGAGCTTCGTTAAATATATTTTCACATTCACACGACTTGTTTATGCGATCACGAAGGATGGATGAAAATACTTTAGACCTCTGTAGTTTAAGGAATTTTTCCTCTGTTCATTTATTGGAACAATTGCTTTTTGTTTAAAACTTTAAATAAATAAATTAATGTGTTGAAAATACAGCTGAATATATTGAAAACATAGGGTGAAAAAGAACTTGCAGTCATTAACACAAATCTGCAATAGTTCCTGCAAGATTACTGCTTTGATGTTGAGACATATTGGAAATCAGTTTAATTACTGCTTAAATAGATAAAGGACAATCTAGACACTAAAGGCTTGAATTGAAATCAGTCCATCTCGATGAATCATATAAATAGAATGTAGATCAGTTTCAATTTCCTTTATTTAATGTCTTGCAGAGTTTGCATTTTAAATTTAAATAATATTATAAATATACGGACTCTAAATACAATTTGGAATATTTCAATAGCATAAAATGTCATTTAGAAAATTGTATTTGTTGATTGCCAAACAAAGCTCAAAAAGTATTTTTGAAAAACGTTTTTCTTTTAATATAGAGTATAGAACTCAAAAAAGTTAAAAATTGAGCCATCTTTAGCTAATGTTTAAAACCACGAACTTCAAGTTACAATTGCGATTAACGAGCGTTTAACATTAATACACGTCTCCGTTACAGTGTTAACAACACTTCAGACCCGCGCAAAACACAAATCTTTACATGAGAATGTAAAAAAATGCTGCATTTGTGAAAGAAACGCCTTATTTTAACATATGCGTAATTGTTAACATTGACATTGGACATACTGCACAAAAGCTGCGAATAACACATGAATTTATTTTCAATAGCTAGTTTTTATCTTCCAGTAAAAATATTTGAGTTTTATTTCTTACTGTTTGGAAATAAGTTCAGACACAATAAATATGTAGCTTATAACGACTTTGTTTCAAAGAGAGAATAGTGCAAACAAGTTCTCTGACGATTTATTCCATCGTTAAAATTGTTGAAATCGAATTAAACGTATATCACTGACAAAAGACTAGGGTCTTCGAGCACCGAGATTAACAATCATCTTCTAGCGACGTTATAGGTTTGAAGGGGAATTTCTACACATCAATAAGGTCGCTAGTTGAAGTAATATATAAGATCAATTCAAGTCTAGTCTAGTCGAGGTCGTGCTTATCTGACCCGGAGTCTTCAGCGCAGTAGCTCGAGGTCTCTAAGCGTTTAAGAGCACACCCGATTCATACTTGTTGTTGTATAGAGTGCTCAAGCTTAGAATTAAGGACATCTGACTTTTATTTGTTTACAGATTCAAAACAATTTATCAACTACTTATCATAAAGCCAGCTTGAGAAAAGTATACGTCTACATTGTTATTATTTTTTCCAGTCATTTTTGTGTATGGGGCTATACATAAAACACGAAACTCGGGCCATTTACTACACTTTTTTTGTTTTAAACCATAGAGGTGCGTAAATAGACTTATATAAGCTGTAAATCACGGGACAACCTTTTCAGCAGACCCGCCAGTGAAGAAATGGGTCCAGTTGTGTTGTAGGAAGCTTTTTTTGGATGTGTTCTTTAGAGATTGCCTTCTTTTCAGCATCGCTCTGAGAGTCTTTCTTGCCAATGCCTGGAATACTGCTGTGTAGCTGGGGTATTTCAGCATTGCTTCAGCCTGGATATTCAAGGCATCATGGATATCTTTTGGCCTGATCCATCTTATATCTTGGCATTTTCTTTCCGCAATCCTCATCTGTTGGATAAAGCTTCCTCTCTTCAGTATTGTTTTTTGGTTGGGTCAGTCTGTCTTTAATAAGATAGTGTCCAGCTCTTTAATATGTTTTACCACATGGTGCTAGTCACTATTTTGGCCGCCTTGCTCTGATTTTTTTTTACATTTTAAAGTTTGATTTTGCTGCTGTGCCCCAGTTTGGGGCTGAGGACTCCGCCTTACGGTACTCCGTGTTTTAGTGTTGTCTTCCCGCCGTTTTGTCCATTAAAATCGACTCGTTTCAGCTGTTCAAGTACTCGTTTCGATGCAAAGATGCAAAGCTTGGTTTGGATCATCCGTTTCATTATTATGCCCAAATCGCTGGTGAGACTGATTGGTGGTTGGCAACCTTTGCTAAGCTTTTGCTTGTTCATGCGTTCCTCTTGCTGAAACGCAAGTGTGGTTCTATTGTCCCTCTTAACTAGGCCTTTCAATCGTTAGTTACATCGATGTTGCTATCATCCTTAAAACTATCCTGAAAAAAGGTTGGCTACTTCTCCTCCTGCCTGTCAGCAATATTTGGCATTGTGTGATGGTAATTGGCGTTGCCCTTGTTTAACACCATTTATTGTTTTGGTCAGCTTGATAGCTTGTTATCATTATCTTAGTTAAACTTTCTCAAACTCGATTTTGCTGCTTTAAGAAAGGTTATTCTGTATTCTGTATTTGGCAGTGTTTGCTTTCAATACGATAATCTGCTTTCAGAATGACGTGATTGAAGTTCTTGATGACTCGATTGGTTTAGAGGTCGTTTTTCTACAGGCTCCTAGTGTATATGTTTTTGAGGCTTTCAAACATGTGAAACTCTGCCTTATTTTAGTTTCTCACTGTTAACGTGTTGAAGTGTTGTTTTTGTACTGCAGGTTGATACTGCAGCTTTTACAGTTCTGTGATCGCTAACCCTTAACTGACTCAGTACTTCTCTTGTGCTGTTCTTCGAGAGATCATTAGTTTTTAAACTGGAGATATGGGGTACAGGTTGACAGCCACCTGCGTGAGAAGAAAGTGGGTGGGTCTTCATGATCGTCAAGCAGAACCATTTTGAAGTCAATCTCCCAGACCTCCACTCTGTTCGTCCTTTTATAGATCCAACACGTTGAGTGGCTGTCTTCAACAACCAAGCAATTCTCGGTAGAGGTGAGTATATTTTATGTATAGATCTGTCTAGGGTGATGTTGACTTCTTTGATTCAGCTTGTGGGTTCATATATGCTCTAATTTCACGTGATCGGTTGTTGTTCTTGATGAGCATCAGCACTCCTCTTTCGTTTCTTGCTGCTCTGTCTATAATGAAAATTTGGGTTTCTCTGATGATTAACCGGTGGTTTTGGTTCAAATGCGTTTCTTCGATACTGTCTTTATCAATTCTGTTACAATGCAGTCATTTATCGAAAGGAAGCCGTGTGTCGTATATTTAATATCGCTTTATATGAAAGAATGTTCAAAGGTCAACGTTTCTCTTGAGAGGTTGATGTTCTTTTCCAGCCAGTCGCATTTGAACACCACCTCTGTAGCCTAGATTTTCGCAGGGACGGTTCGAAATCCGGTGTCTATAATTGGACCCTTTTGAGGTACAGGAACCGGCACTTCTCCAGCTCTGGGGGACTCTACAAACAGAAGTGGATCATACAAAGATCAATTGTTGTCAATTTGTTTAATTGGAAAACGTTGCACGGTCGTTATGCGCTCCTTTGTCCAGTGCTTCCGGCTTGCTTGCCGACCAAGGCTTGAGAGCGTCTACGGCCCTTTGTTTCTGTCCGTTTGATCCTTTTAATACTTGATAGCCTCAAGGAGAGGTGACTGATATTCGTCTGTCCGCTGACCTTCAAACTGTCCAGCTTAGGAATCCCTGTCACGAGTTTACACGCCCACTAGCATAGCTCTCAGGGTCATAGGGGCACTCAAAACACACTGACACGTTTAAGAATCAGCTGTTTGGTAGGTATAATGCGATATAAAAGCAACAGTAATCAATATAATTGAATATCTATTCTAATTATTTAAATCTCGTTCCAAACTACAAATCTAAAGACGCTATATTTGTTTCAAATTACCAAACAATTTAACAAATGAATACTGTAATGACATCAGTACATGGCCGTTAACCCATTTATGCCTAGTTGACTCTCCCATCATTCTAAATCGGATCAATTTATTTCCAAAATTAGGGATGTCTAGTATATTTATTTCTATTTTTAAAATATTTCTTATAGAAATTCCTTTAAGCAAACAGCGCAGACCCTGATGAGACGCCGCATCATGCGGCGTCTCATCTGGGTCTACGCTGCTTGCTAAGGCCTTTTTTCTAGACGCTAGGCATAAATGGTTTAATCACGGACACCATCTCTTTTTTGAAATGCAGAAATAAACAAGCAAATTCTACTTTAGATTTGACATTACGGACTGGAAGTTTTAAAATACCCTGATAATTCTGCAGGGTTAGTAGGTTTTATGTTTTTCAACAGATTTCGCACTCGTTAAAATCGGGCTATGTAGTGCGATTCCAGGGCAGAAAAATTCAATCTTTAATGTGTGGAAAAAAATAATCACAGATTATTTGTAAACGTGAGAACCTGAATAAGTTGCATCGTGGTGTTTTTTTAGAAGAAAATCGATGGTTTTGTTTGCCTGTATGACGAGGAAACGCACGTCCAATTAAATCGCTATTTTCATCAGACGATTGCTTTGAACATTAACACGCTGCTGAATTCAGGATAACATTAGTCTCTTACCGATCTAAAAGATTATTGCACATTCTTAAAAAAAGGAGCATTGAAAAGGATGTGGCGCTTAAGAACAGGAGATAGCGCCCATTCGCATGTTAAGTCCCTTTAAAATGACATATTTTATGAAATAGTTTCTATGTATGATTTTCCAGGACTTATATTTGTCATGTTTCTGCTTAAATTGTTAAATTGATAATAGGAGTTACGTAAGTTTTGATATACTCTGATCAGACTTAGTAATGTCCTAATAATGTATTGATTGTTTTTAAAGTTTCAATGCTTGTCTTAAAGGTAAGAAAAATAAACCTTGAATAGCTTGATGCATTTCAGTATTTCAGTGACCGGACGTTCGCATCTGTTCATCATTTATTCGTTATCCGCTATAGAACTTGAGAACTTTAATAAATGCTCTGTTAATAAGAATGATTTCTTTCAACTATTACAACACTTAGTATATAACTTCGTGTATACGTAAACTGTTGTCAGTATCAACACACACAGAGCGTGTGAAATCATGTGAACCAGGTAATGCCAACTTTCTAGGCACTTTAGTAAATTGTTTCATGTGACCTATTATTAGCAACATAACCTCATCGACAAAAGGGAATTGATATATATATGGCTTTTGATACCCCAAGTACCTAGAAAGTATATAAACGTTGGCTAATATGCACATTTTAATAGAAAAAAACAACAATAATTGTAAATTGCTTTGCAATATTGATTGGTGTTTTTAATTATTTCCTGCAAACTACGCAAGGCGTCCAATACCAATTTGTTTGTTTCTATTAGCCGGACTGACCCTAATTTTCGGTACCGATCATACACTTTTGTGTGGTATTCCATGTTGTTTCGGTACCGATCATACACTTTTGTGTGGTATTCCAGGTTGTTTCGGTACCGATCATACACTTTTGTGTGGTATTCCAGGTTGTTTCGGTACCGATCATACACTTTTGTGTGGTATTCAAGGTTGTTTCTTTTTTTCTAACTTTTTTTTCTTAATATGATCATGATGAAATATAATCGAAAAACTAAATTCTTCATAAAAATGCAGAAACATCTTCTGCAAAGAGATCTTGATGATTTGTGTCATTGAAAATGACTTAATTATAATAAAAAAGAGGCGTATAAACGACCTATCCTATTTTATTTGAGATGTTAAAGGAAACAAACAATTTATTTTCCCCTAATTAAGTTCTTTAGTCGCTTTTTAGTGAAGAAAACATTTGTATAAGGGGACAACAATAGTCGTGCAAGCAAACGTTAATCTTACTGTGTAAACATGTTGTACATGAACTGTTTTGAAAATTTTGGGTACTTATTTATTGGATTTATTGAGTATAACATAATAACATATATTGGTCAATCTGTGTTAGTTATGTTTCTTAGTTCTTTTCTTAGATAATAAAATACAGGCATTTTGTGTATATATCGTGTGTATGTTATTTTAAGAATGCGGTTTACGTATGAACTTTGAAAAAAAAACACATATATAAAGGAAAATTATCTGTCATATTAAAGGAATGTGATGATATTATTGTGATACATTTGTTCAATCATATATCGTGCATTTGCACACCTCCTATTCTTGGTCCCACCTCCTTAATAGTGGTTCCATAATTTTTGGAAGAATTCACAATTCTCTTTTAGATCGACAAGAAACAATGTTATTCAGATTTTTGATCTCTCAAGCAACGAGTTTATGGTGAAAGCAATCGTCTGATGACGTAAGGGATTTAATTGGACGGACATTTGCTAGTCACACTGGTAAAAACATCGATTTACTCTTAAAATTTTCCGCATGTCAGAGCCTATAAAGGTCTACACTTTTCCACACGAATTTTGAGTTAATGTTTCTTTATGAATAAATCTTCGCTTAATCGTACTAAAACAATTTTAAAAGGACGCGTAATATGTTGAAAAAAAAATACAACAATAACCACACTCATGTAAAGCTCTTAAGATTAATCTGTATAATTAAAAAAACGTCGGATCCTTTGCGACACCTGGAAATAGAATAGGCTCGTTTAATAATGCATCTCAAAACAGAGGTGGCGCGCGGCCGCGAAGTAGGGCAAGTTAAAACGGATGTGTTCCATAGAGATTGCCTTCTTTTCAGCATCGCTCTGAGAGTCTTTCTTGCCAATGCCTGGAATACTGCTGTGTATCTGAGGTATTTCAGCATCGCTTCAGCCTTGATTTTCAAGGTAGCATGGATATCTTTTGGCCTGATCCATCTTAAGTCTTGGCATTTTCTTTCTGCAACCCTCATCTGTTTGATGAAGCTTCCTCTCTTCAGTATATTTTTTTGGTTGGGTCAGTCTGTCTTTAATAAGATAGTGTCCAGCTCTTTAATATGTTTTACCACATGGCGCTAGTCACTTTTTTGGCCGCCTTGCTCTGATTTTTTTTTTACATTTTTAAGTTTGATTTTGCTGCTGTGCCCCAGTTTGGGGCTGAGTACTCCGCTTTACGGTACTCCGTGTTTTAGTATTGTCTTCCCGCCGTTTTGTTCATTAAAATCGACTCGTTTCAGCTGTTCAAGTACTCGTTTAGATGCAAAGTAAGCTTGGTTTGGATCAGCCGTTTCATTATTATGCCCACATCGCTAGTGAGACTGATTGGTGGTTGGCAACCTTTGCTAAGCTTTTGCTTGTTCATGCGTTCCTCTTGCTGAAACGCAAGTGTGGTTCTATTGTCCCTCTTAACTAGGCCTTTCTATCGTTAGTTACATCGATGTGGCTATCATCCTTAAAACTATCCTGAAAAAAGGATGGCTACTTCTCTTCCTGCCTGGCAGCAATATTTGGCATTGTGTGATGGTAATTGGCGCTACCCTTGTATTACACCATTTATTGTTTTGGTCAGCTTGACAGCTTTTTATCATAATCTTAGTTAAACTTTCTCAAATTCGATTTTGCTGCTTTAAGAAAGGTTATTCTGTATTCTGTATTTGGCAGTGTTTGCTTTCAATACGATAATCTGCTTTCAGAATGACGTGATTGAAGTTCTTGATGACTCGATTGGTGTTAATGTCGTTTTTCTACAGGCTCCTAGTGTATATGTTTTTGAGGCTTTCAAACATGTGAAACTCTGCCTTATTTTAGTTTTTCACTGTTAACGTGTTGAAGGTTTTTTTAATGCATGTTGATACTGCAGCTTTACAGTTCTGTGATCGCTAACCCTTAACTGACTCAGTACTTCTCCTTTGCTGTTCTTCGAGAGGTCATCAGTTTTAAACTGGAGATATGGGGTACAGGTTGACAACCACCTGCGTGAGAAGAAAGTGGGTGGGTCTTCATGATCGTCAAGCAGAACCATTTTGAAGTCAATCTTCCAGACCTCCACTCTGTTCGTCCTTTTATAGATCCAACACGTTGAGTGGCTGTTGAAGTCTTCAACAACCAAGCAATTCTCGGTAGAGGTGAGTATATTTTATGTATAGATCTGTCTAGGGTGATGTTGTCTTCTTTGATTCAGCTTGTGGGTTCATATATGCTCTAATTTCACGTGATCGGTTGTTGTTCTTGATGAGCATCAGCACTCCTCCTTCGTTTCTTGCTTCTCTGTCTACACTGAAATTTTGGGTTTCTCTGATGATTAACCGGTGGTTTTGGTTCAAATGCGTTTCTTTGATACTGTCTTTATCAATTCTGTTACAATGCAGTCATTTATCGAAAGGAAGCCGTGTGTCGTATATTTAATATCGCTTTATATGAAAGAATGTTCAAAGGTCAACGTTTCTCTTGAGAGGTTGATGTTCTTTTCCAGCCAGTCGCATTTGCACACCGCCTCTGTAGCCTGGATTTTCGCAGGGACGGTTCGAAATCCAGTGGCTAAAATTGGACCCTTTGAGGTACAGGATCCGGCACTCCTCTATCTCTGGGGGACTCTACAGACAGAAGTGGATCATACAAAGATCAATTGTTGTCAATTTGTTTAATTGGAAAACGTTGCACGGTCGTTATGCGCTCCTTTGCCCAGTGCTTCCGGCTTGCTTGCCGACCAAGGCTTGAGAGCGTCTCCCGCCCTTTGTTTCTATCCGTTTGATCCTTTTAATACTTTATAGCCTCAAGGAAAGGTGACTGATATTCGTCTGTCCCCTGACCTTCAACCTGTCCAGCTTAGGAAACCCTGTCAGGAGTTTACACGCCCACTAGCATAGCTCTCAGGGTCATAGGGGCACTGAAAGCACACTTACACGTTTAAGAATCAGCTGTTTGGTAGATATAACGCGATATAAAAGCACCAGTAATCAATATAATTGAAGATCTATTTTAATTATTTAAATCTCGTTCCAAACTAGAAATCTAAAGACGCTATATTTGTTTCAAATTACCAAACAATTAACAACAGAATACTGTATTGACATCAGTACATTGCCGTTTACCCATTTATGCCTAGTGGACTCTCCCATCATTCTAAATCGGATCAATTTATTTCCAAAATTAGGGATGTCTAGAATATTTATTTCTATTTTTAAAATATTTCTTATAGAAATTCCTTTAAGCAAACAGCACAGACCCTGATGAGACGCCGCATCATGCCAAGGACTTTTTTCGACACTAGGCATAAATGGGTTAATCACGGACACCATCTCTTTTTTGAAATGCGGAAATAAACAAGCCAATTTTACTTTAGATTAGACATTAAGGACTGGAAGTTTTAAAATACACGGTATATTCTGCAGGGTTAGTAGGTTTTATGTTTTTCAACAGATTTCGCACTCGTTAAAATCGGGCTATGTAGTGCGATCCAGGGAGAATAATTCATCCTTTAATGTATGGAAAAAAATAATCACAGATTATTTGTAAACGTGAGAACCTGAATAAGTTGCGTCATGGTTTGTTTTTTTTAGAAGAAAATCGATGGTTTTGTTTGCCTGTATGACGAGGAAACGCACGTCCAATTAAATCGCTATTGTCATCAGACGATTGCTTTGAACAGTAACACGCTGCTGAATTCAGAAAAACATTAGCCTCTTACCGATCTAAAAGATTATTGCGCATTCTTAAAAAAAGGAGCAATGAAAAGGAGGTGGCGCTTAGAACAGGAGATAGCGCCCATTCGCATGTTAAGTCCCTTTAAAATGCCATTTTTTATGAAATAGTTTCTATGTATGATTTTTCCAGGACTTATATTTGTCATTTATCTGCTTAAATTGTTAAATCGATAATAGGAGTTACGTAAGTTTTGATATACTCTGATCAGACTTAATAATGTTCTTATAATGTATTGATTGTTTTAAAGTTTCAATGCTTGTCTGAAAGGTAAGAAAAATAAACCTTGAATAGCTTGATGCATTTCAGTATTTCAGTGACCGGACGTTCGCACCTGTTCATCATTTATTCGTTATCCGCTATAGAACTTTCGAACTTTAATAAATGCTCTGTTAATAAGAATGATTTCTTTCAACAATTACAACAATTAATATATAACTTCGTGTATACGTAAACTGTTGTCAATATCAACACACACAGAGCGTGTGAAATCATGTGAACCAGGTAATGCCAACTTTCTAGGCACTTTAGTAAATTGTTTAATGTGACCTATTATTAGCAACATAACCTCATCGACAAAAGGGAATTGATATATATGGCTTTTGATACCCCAAGTACCGCGAAAGTATATAAACGTTGGCTAATATGCACATTTTAATAGAAAAACAACAACAATTGTATATTGCTTTGCAATATTGATTGGTGTTTTTAATTATTTCCTGCAAACTACGCAAGGCGTCCAATACCAATTTGTTTGCTTCCATTAGACCGACTGACCCTAATTTTCGGTACCGATCATACACTTTTGTGTGGTATTCCAGGTTGTTTCGGTACCGATCATACACTTTTGTGTGGTATTCCAGGTTGTTTCTGTACCGATCATACACTTTTGTGTGGTATTCCAGGTTGTTTCTTTTTTTCTAACTTTTTTTTCTTAATATGATCATAATGAAATATAATCGAAAAACTAAAGTCTACATAAAAATGCAGCAACATCTTTTGCAAAGAGATCTTGATGATTTGTGTCATTGAAAATGACTTAATTATAATAAAAAAAGAGGCGTAAAAACGACCTATCCTATTTTATTCGAGATGTTAAAGGAAACAAACAATTTATTTTCCCCTAATTCAGTTTTTTTAGTCGCTTTTTAGTGAAGAAAACATTTGTATAAGGGGACAACAATAGTCGTGCAAGCAAACGTTAATCTTACTGTGTAAACATGTTGTACATGAACTGTTTTGAAAATTGTGGGTACTTATTTATTGGATTTATTGAGTTTAACATAATAACATATATTGGAAAATCTGTGTTAAATATGTTTCTTAGTTCTTTTCTTAGATAATAAAATACAGGCATTTTGTGTATATATCGTGTGCATGTTATTTTAAAAATGCGGTTTACGTATGAACTTTGAAATAAAAACACATATAAAAAGGAAAATTATCTGTCAAATTAAAGGAATGTGATGAAATTATTGTGATACAACTGTTCAATCATATATCGTGCATTTGCACACCTCCGTTTCTTGGTCCCACTTCCTTAGTAGTTCCATAATTTTCGGAAGAATTCACAATTCTCTTTTAGATAGACAAGAAACAATTGTATTCAGATTTTTGATCTCTCAAGCAACGTGTTTATGGTGAAAGCAATCGTCTGATGACTTTAGGGATTTAATTGGACGGACATTTGCTAGTCACACTGGTAAAAACATCGATTAACTCTTAAAATCTTCCGCATGTCAGAGCCTATAAAGGTCTACACTTTTCCACACGAATTTTGAGTTAATGTTTCTTTATGAATAAATCTTCGCTGAATCGTACTAAAAGAATTTTAAAAGGATGCGTAATATGTTGAAAAAAAAAATACAACAATAACCACACCCATGTAAAGCTCTACAGATTTATCTGTATAATTAAAAAAAACGTCGGATCCTTTGCGACACCTGTAGAATAGGCTCGTTTAATAATGCATCTCAAAACACAGGTGGTTAGCGTGTGGCTATGATATTAATTGGTGAAAACATCATTTTGAATGATAAATTATCATATTATAACGAAAAATTAACTTTTCTGAAAAAAATATTTCACTATCAAATATATATATAACAAGGTATGCAACTCAAAATCAGCCCAAAACGGGGTGCATCGCTTTGAACAGCCATGTCTTCATCAATTGTGCAGCGATTTTCACGATCTCGGTCTTATTCAACGCAGAAATGAATTTCCTTTCTGGAAATGTATATGTCTTGCAATATTTTTACAAATGCTGGGTCAACTTTTAAGAAATAACACGATAAACAACACGCATGACCCACTTGACAGTGATCATGCTGTCTTTTAGACTGAAATCTTCACGGAGTAAAGGGCAACTTCCCTACAAAGTTCATGCAGTTCGATACCATAATTCAATAAAACGTTTGAAAAAACATTATTACCGTTTTTGTCGTTACATTCTGCATCAAGACTAACTGTCCAGCGCCGTTTGAAACCTGTGTTTACATACATTTCAACTAACTGACATTTTAAACATACGAGTGATTTCATTGGTCCAATGCGGAGGTGTGTCTTTACAACTAGAGAATTCATTCATAAAGACAGCATGATCACTGTCAACTGGGTCATGCGTGTTGTGTATCGTGTTATTTCTTAAAAGTTGACCCAGCATTTGTAAAAATATTGCAAGACATATACATTTCCAGAAAGGAAATTCATTTCTGCGTTGAATAAGACCGAGATCATGAAAATCGCTGCACAATTGATGAAGACATGGCTGTTCAAAGCGATGCACCCCGTTTTGGGCTGATTTTGAGTTGCATACCTTGTTATATATATATTTGATAGTGAAATATTTTTTTTCAGAAAAGTTAATTTTTCGTTATAATATGACTATTTATCATTCAAAATGATGTTTTCAATAATTAATATCATAGCCACACGCTACCCACCTGTGTCTCAAAACAGAGGTGGCGCGCGGCCGCGAAGTAGGGCAAGTTAAAACGATATTGGAATAACAATGCCACATAAATACTGTACTGCTTTTTTACTGTTCATAATGTATTATCTATAAATCAAACAAACATTTTAAAACTACTTGTCTTGATGTATTTGACAATAAAACAAATACGACTTAGTGAATGATATGCTATAAAAAAGGTATCTTAGTAAACTGTCCATAGTGGTTTATTTTGTGTCGGTATATGTCTAATATTATTTATGATGATAATCATATTATTATTAATAATAATAAAGACATCAGAAAATGCGAATTCGCTAATAACGAAAATTGATACTATTTTTTTTATGATATAATTTTGATCTATTTGCATTTATAGTGAATGTATACCAAATGGCCGTTTCATGTGTGCAACATGCTCTAAATATTGAACGATTAAACGTTAATTGTGCATTGATTGCACAACTGTCAAACTAAGTCTTTTAATAATATGCATTTAAACTCTGCATATCGGGGGAGTTTAATATCACAAAATTTATCAACAACATATTCTGTGTATTATGCCATTTTTTATCTAGACCTCAAACAAGTAAAATAAGAAAAGCAAATATTTAGATAATTTTCAGTGCATACCTATGGAAGCATATTTGTGCCACTACTTACCAGATGTAATAACGTGAAAATAATGGCGGATTTCGCGAAAAAAAAACGTTTTTCTCGATAACAGATAAATGTTCACGAAAATAAAATAAATTATGTTAACACGAATTTTTCCCTGTTAGTGCTCTAAACTGCCACCACATAAAGATAAATAAAAGTTTTTACGAAAATAAATCACTTATCTCGAAAACAGATAACTTTTCATGAAACCTTACTTTTCGTGAAAACTTTTCACGAAACCTTAAAAAATTCGCGAAAATTGCCAGATCTAAAAATAGATGCACTTCAGAGCCTTTAACGTGAATACCTAACGTGGTGTTCTACGCGTGGTCTGTTAGTATGTTTTAATTAACTTATACAAAATAGATCTATTAATTGTATAATATAGTGATATTAATTGTTATTAAAAATGTTTGAAATGTGTTTGTTCTACACTTCTTTTATAAATATAGTTTGGGAGGGCACGTATTCATAAAAATCAATGTTTTCATTGGTAAACTTATATTTTTTGTTACAGCTGTCCCAGAGCTTTTTTTTACTTTTTGCTGTGTCTGAGGCACTTTATAAAACCTTGTAAGACCTAAATTATTTAACATGAAGTGTTAAAAGTGTTAGTATGGTCTTTTGTGAGTGTTTTTGTTTTTTTCTTTTCAGAGTATTACCTATCCTAGAATTCCAACATGCCAGATTTTCAGAGATAGATATTGCGATACCTTTTTAGACTGTGAGCACATGCTGTGCTACGTTTGCAGCTGCAAAGAAAGGGGTTCGATATGCCCATTTGCAAGTGTCAGTTCAACATGTCAAAAAACGGTTTTACTTAATAAAACTATATTTCTTGGACTGATTTATGGCGAGGGAGTAGTTGGGTACGATTGATTAACCAATGAAAACCCAGATGGTTTTTTATACAGCAGTAACCAAGCTCATACTATGTACTATGTAGTTTTAATCAATATTTAATGAAAAGTATTAAGAAATACCCAAGGAGGGTGACACTCATGATATTATGATGTTTTTTCATTATTTTGGAAATTAGGTTTTACACACTTGAGCACAAAGTATTTCTTCTTTTGATTTTCTTGCTGTCCTGTTGGTAAATAGTTTTACATAGACTTATTTAGCGCCATCTTGGCCTTGTATATTTGACTTGAGGGTTTTAAACATGAGATGCCAGCATATATATTCATGTATACTTGTGTACTGTTGGATTGTGTTTTATAATTGCTATGTTTTTACAATTCTTATAGAGCACTTATTAAACCAGGGCATCTTAAGTGTGGATATTAATTTGTTCAAATTTGGATATTGATTTCAAATTTCTAAATGTCAGATTGACATTACATTGGTAAATATTTGGATATTTTTATATATAACATAGTTTGTTGAAATTTTTCCAGATTTCATTTTTTACACAATGAAAGTGTATATTTAAGCAATAGTGTCAAATGAACAAATTTATGACAATGGAAGTCATTTTTGATAAGGCTGAAAATAATGAATATTGTAAAATTAACTATAAAATACATTTTCAATTCATCCAAACATTGCTTGATAGCTGGTAGAAATATTCCTGCTAATGAAAAGGAAACTGTGTCCCTTTATGTAAAACGGTAATTTTTTTAGAATTTTATTCTTGAGAACAAAGTTAAAACTTAAGTTTTCTGATAAAAAATGTATTCTTTTAGGAACATTTAATACAATGTTAATGTATACTTTTAGTAACATTTTAATAAAAAAAATAGCAAATACCAATGAACATAAATGTTATACATTGTCATCTTTAAGATTATTAAATAAAGCTTACTCAGTTTAAAAGGACTGTCTGTGAAGAGTTTGAAATAGTTCTGTATTACACAAATTTTCAAGTTTTTTTCGCATTTTATATCCTTCAGTTTAAGTTGTTATCCCCCCTGATAGGTCGGAGGGGGATATGGGAATCGCGATCGTCCGTCCCTCTGTGTGTCCGTCCCTTTTTTGTCCGGATCATAACTCTGCCATTTATCACTAATCAAATTTCACTCATCCTGCAACGAAGGCTCCCTACTATTAGACGATGTGTCTCGCCGTAAATTAAGATTGCTACCCCCAAGATCAATGTCACACTTAAAGGTCAAATGTCCATATATGACAATATGATAGTGTTTCGCGTCCAGAGCATAATTTCGTCATTTATCAAGCAAATTTCTTTTAACTTGGCAAAAGTGATCCCCATCATAAGACGATATGTCGCGCTTTACAAACCAGGGTCCCTACCTCCAAGGTCAAGGTCACTCTTATAGGTCAAATATCTATTTATGACAATATGATACAGTTTTTGGTGTCCGAAGCATAACTTTGTCATTTATGAAGCAAATTTTAATAAACTTGGCTCAAATGTTCCCCATTATTTGATGATGAGTGGCACATAACAACCATGTCCCATTCTTCAAAGTCAAGGTCACACTAATAGGTCAAATATCTATATATGACTATATGATATAATGTTTTGTGTCCGAAACATAACATCTTCATTTATCAAGCAAATTTCATCTAACTTGGCACACATGTTCCCCATCATTTGCCTATTTATCGCGCTTAACACCCAGGTTCCTACCCCCAATTTCAAGGTCACACTTATAGATCAACTGTCCATATATGACAATATGATAGTGTTTCGCGTCCAGAGCATAATTTCGTCATTTATCAAGCAAATTTCTTTTAACTTGGCAAAAGTGATCCCATCATAAGACGATATGTCGCGCTTTACAAACCAGGGTCCCTACCTCCAAGGTCAAGGTCACTCTTATAGGTCAAATATCTATTTATGACAATATGATACAGTTTTTGGTGTCCGAAGCATAACTTTGTCATTTATCAAGCAAATTTTAATTAACTTGGCTCAAATGTTCCCCATTATTTGATGATGAGTGGCACATAACAACCATGTCCCATTCTTCAAAGTCAAGGTCACACTAATAGGTCAAATGTCTATATATGACTCTATGATAATATAATGTTTGTGTCCGAAACATAACATCTTCATTTATCAAGCAAATTTCATCTAACTTGGCACAAATGTTCCCCATCATTTGCCTATTTGTCGCGCTTAACACCCAGGTTCCTACCCCCGATTTCAAGGTCACACTTATAGGTCAACTGTCCATATATGACAATATGATATAGTGTTCCGTATCCGGGGCATAACTTCGTCATTTATCAAGCGAATTTCATTTAGCTTGGCACAAATGTCCCCCATAATTAAACGATGTGTCACGTTCAACACCCAGGTCATAACCTCCAAGACCAAGGTCACACTTATAGGTCAAATGTCTATATATGACAATATGATACAATTTTTTGTGTCCAAAGCATAACTTCGTCATTTATTAAGCAAATTTTAATTAACGTGGCACATATGTTACCCATCATTTGACGATGAGTAACGCTTAACACCTAGGTCCGTACCTCCAAGGTCAAAGTCACACTTATAGGTCAAATGTCTATATATGACAATATGATACAAGCTTTTGTGTCCTGAGCCCTACTTCGTCATTTATCAAGCAAATTTCATTTAACTTGGCACAAATGTTTCCCATCATTAGATTATATGTTGCTTTTAACACCCAGGTCCCTACCTCCAAGATCAAGGTCACTCTTATAGGTCAAATGTCCATATATGATTATATGGTACAATGTTTCGTGTCTGGAGCATAACTTCGTCATTTATTAAGCGCATTTCATTTAACTTGGTTCTAATTTTTTTCCCCATCATTAGACTATGTGTCGCTCTTAACACCCAGGTCCCTACCTCCAAGGTCAAGGTCACTCTTATAGGTCAAATGTCCATATATGATTATATGGTACAATGTTTCGTGTCCGGAGCATAACTTTGTAATTTATTAAGCGCATTTCATTTAACTTGGTACTATTGTTCCCCATCATTAGACAATGTGTCGCGTTAAACACCCAGGTACCTACCTATAATGTCAAGGTCACACTTATAGGTCAAATCTCCATATATGATACAGTTTCATGTTTCATTCGTGTCTGGAGAATAACTTCGTCATCTTTCAAGTGAATTTTATTTAACTCGGCACAAAGGTTCATCATGATTGTCCAGTGTGTCATGCTTAACAGCCAGGTCCCTACCCACAAGGTCAAGGTCACACTAAGACTTATAGGTTAAATCTCTATTTATTGTACAATGTTTCATGTCCTGCCTGTGTCCGTAGCACAATTTCGTCCGCGAAGTTCTTGTGTTTTTTTTTCTTATTATTTTCTTACCTTTTTGATAACATTGATTTCACATTGATTGCTATGCTGTGATATGACAAAAAGTCTGTCTTATTTTATATAAATTTTTTTCTAAAATAAACAGTGTCATTATTAATTTTATTTGCCCTTGCTTGACTTAATCATGTTTATGTGTTTTAGCTCTACTTTTCGACGCATGTTGAGTTATTGTTGTCAGACCATTGTAGTTGAGGACATCAGTCTTGTTTAAGTGTGTGACTGGTGTCCATTTTTCAACAACTATCAAAGGTTTTCACCTCTAACTTTGAACACTTGCAGCCAGTTGTGTAAACTTTGATAAAAGTTATCATTGGTTATCTTTTTCAATATCTCTGGTGTTTGGATAATTTAATTTGGATTCCAGTTGTATAAAAAGATTCGCGAGACCATTACATGCTTTGGATATTGTTTTGTTGTTGTTAAAGTTAACTAAGGTCTTAACCAATTTGGACAAATTTAAGCAGTGCGCAAAGATAACCGGCGGATAAGATATCCAAGTTTTATACAATGGGCTGTTGTTAACTATCAAAAGGAGAACACCAACTTGCAAGACAGATAATCCAAGAAATATTTTGGCAGAATTATACCCCATTTTCAACGTATATTTGTTCACTTAGATTTTCATTTTATAATAATAATCTAGCACTGCCCTGAGAAAAGTCGAGTGTGTGGATGTCGAACGGTTCTTGTTTAAATATCAGCTTGATTACCATCAAACAAATTCAACTAATACAGCCACCTCTGACTTACCTTTGCACTTTCGCATACTCTGTGTAGTTGTACCTTAACAAATAGTTAGTTGTACATAACTATTGATGTATTTATCCATGTTTACTGGTGTGTTTGAGGTATGTTACTCAAAGGTCAAGGTCACATGTACACTACTGCATAATAAAAATTAGTTTGGATATGAAACACTCTTATTGTATGTCATAAAACTGCTATTCTCACCCCACATTGGAGGAACAATGCAAGACGAGAAGTGCCTTATGACAACCCCTGCATTCAAGGGAGCACGAGAAAATGACACCTGACAGCCCTCTGACACGACTGCAAGAAACAATGATATCAAATTTGACAGTCGTAATGAGTCAGTTTCTCTCGTTTATCTTTAGTCTTTACAGAATCGTCTCAAGGCTCACCTTGTGTTGCATTGTTCATACCGTATGCCCAAAAATTTTATAACTATTTGACAGTATAAGGGCGATTACCACACATGGGCAGAACAGAAGCATTCCATCGTTCATATGCCATTTGAAAGTGTTACGCAAACAGTGCAGTGATCCAGAAATTATATTTTCAGACACTCTACCCTTCGTGTAACAGTACTTCCCCCGTGACGGTATTGATTCCATATACACCGTAACCTGGTTTGTGTTTTATTTTTATTTCAGGGTGTTCATAACAAATAAAGCTAGCATTTTGGCAACATATTAAATGATATTTTAAAGCGAAACTGACAAAACATGTATTGTTTTATTGACACACAATCATACATGGCAATGACAACGCATACAAAGCCAACAGCTTGTTTAAAACTAGTACTTGCTCTGCTTTCAGACACAACTATATCTATTAATTGACATTTTGTCAACTAATGCACAAGTTAGCCAGCTTGTAAGGAAGTATCATTAAGTTCATTTTTGTTTCATTTCCGTGTTAAACGAGGCGTTCAATGTACATGATTATTGCAGCAAAAAGCTCTGTTCCTTCTTCTCTGTTTCTAGGTGGGTATTGAAGATTCAAATCTCCGACAGCTGCTCTTGCAATTGTCAGGAACTCTTGTGATACACCAAGTTCTGGAGGGCGTTGAGAATACTCCCGTTCCACATCATTTAATTCCCTTTGGTCAACCAGTGATATTTTACAATCTCTTGCGCCATGTACTTCTGGCTGAAAGAACAACACCTCAGGTTTTCATGCAGGACATGAAATTCGGTTATTTCGACGAACACAATGAGTATTCCAAATATTGCAAACTTCATTCAGGTCTTTACTTATGACAAGAAGAAAACAATATCTAATGCATTCTAAGTGCACACTATCAGATGTGTCCAGTAATCCGAAATCACTCATATCTTTAAAATGGTTCATCCAGACATTTCCACACATTTCTCTAAGACTTCGCCAAAACCTCTCAATTCAGACATTTCTGTTAGATGAAACATAGACGAAGCTTTGGATCCCCTGGTACTGATCTGCGTCTGTCCATCGTAATTCCATTTGCACATCACGGACAATAGAATTTTCTATACCGCGTCACCGTAAACCCGAACTGGAATGCCATCAATTTCCCTAATGTAATCTAAATAAAAGCTAGATATGTACATCGGCAGCACCTTGTGAATCAATGAGTCCTAAAATAAGACGAACCATCTCAAATGTAGCTGCAAGTCCATGATTAATCAGGAGTCTTTGACGCATTTGCCGGTAACCAGCATTTTCACCGGAAGCTGATAACTCAAGCAATATTTCTTGAATAATTTCGTCGAGACTGTGCTGACTTTGGCCTCTAGTCAGGCGGTAACGTCTCAAGACTCGGAAAATTGATCGTTCGCTTGTTATTGTTCCATGTCGTATGGCCATAACTCCAAGAATTTCACGTATAGAATAACCTCTCTGACGATACAAAACAATAAGCTGTGATGATGACATACCCCGAAGATCGGCGTCCTGAATATCGTATGCGGGCATGATCTGGAATTACCATAAAGAAAATTAGAGATCTATTATTCAAATAAAAAATCCAATGGTCTAACAGGTGGCTTTCCAAAGGGGGAAATTGGTACTGTACCGTTTTCGACCTTTGAACTCTAAATGTGACATTGACACTGTATAGACTGTTGCATTAATGAATACAGAAAAATCGCACATCCATTTGTCACCCAGTAATTTCCATTTTTGTGTCTGAAAATAAATATGTAAAGACAGCTTCATGTATTTTCGTCAACAAAGATGCATTTACATAAAAAATAAAACAATAAAAGGAAACTTACTACTTGCTATAGTATGCACGTACACTCCAGTTCTTGGTCTGTAGGATAAAGACAATGTTCACCAATTGAAGAGCATCTATTTTTATATAACTGGCATCTTTCGCGAATTAATATTCATAATTTCATGAAGTTATCTGATTTCGAGAAAAGTTATTTGTTTTGCGAAATTTTCCATTATTTTCATGAACATTTTATCTGTATGTGTTGGCAGTTTAGAGCACTAACATGCATAAATTCGTGTTAACAAAATATATTTATTTACGTGAAAATTTATCTGTTTTCGCGAAAAGAATTTCTTTTTCGCGAAATCCTCTATTATTTTCATGTTATTTTAAGTTGTTAAGTGGTGGCACAAATATGCTTCCATACATACCAATATGCAAATTAGACATCCTGTTTACGTCAACATGGTCGGTGTGTATTGAACATTACACACATGAAATTGTTCTAGAACAAATAATAGATTTGTAATTTAATTTATTATGAAGAAGCGATTGCTATTGTAGTAAGAGTGGCGTGGAGGGGGCACATGGTAAACAAAGTCCATGGAGAATTATTTCCATTTTATTGGAGACGTAGACCAAGACAGTTAGAACGAAAAAAAAAAACACTAAACAAAACAATCGATACAGGTTGGCCAATGAGCATCTTGCATCGGACTAATTCTTGATTATGATTGGACATGACAAGTACAGGTTTTGCATCAGCTTTCATGGGTAAACGCACACTACAGAGGAAATAATTCACACAAAAAGTAAATATGCCTTATATAAAAAGGGAGATAACATATTTACCTGTACTACATTATTTCAAAGGTTATCACAACTAAGTCAATTAAAAACAGAGCAAACCCGGTTTAGCAGGAATACAAAGTACATACTAACACGATACAAGTTCATTCGTTGTAAATGTCAAACTCTTTAAATTGAAACAACTGAAGCGAATTCAGTGAATGTTTTGTTGCTATTATTAATCATATCAAAAAGGTATGTTTTATTTAACCGAATTGACGTAAAATAAGGTCTTCGTGAACAAACCTGTCGCTTATGAAAGGCCCAAAATAGTTTGAGCATCACGACAAAAATAATGTTTTTGGGGTTAAATATTTTAATATTATAATCTAACAAATTCTTTTAAATAATGTCTTGAACGAATGTAAGTACGCTTTTGGAATTTACGCACATATTTTTTAATACTTATGTAAAAAGATGCCTACATAATTAAAATTGACCGTTGGCTTACTTACCGAAAAAAAAACAAACAAATGCGAACAAGACTGACATTAGTAGTCTTAAAACATTTTGATTTTATAGCTGAATGTTAAATTTTGATGTTAATTTAATTTTTTTATTTATTTTGTTTAATCGCCAGGAGTATTAAACTATAGAACAAATCTTAATTTTCATTACGTCACTATTTCAATAAATGCATTCATAACCACACAGTATCCTTATCAAATCAAAACAAGTAATATACTTTATTACATTTTTGAAAAATGATGCATAGAAAATGTTGTCATTACGTTAATTTGACCTCGGGACCACATTTCAACCGGGTTTTCCAGGTGGAAAAACTAATTATTTGGATGCTATACCGAATTTTGACTTGAAATGACTAAATATGTCGTAAATACTTTCTTAAAATTAAACAATATATGATATTAACCATATAAATATATTCTTCATAAAGAGAAAATATGGATTATTTTATGATTATCTATATTTAGTGGAAATGAAGCAGGTATGCTTATTTAATTATTACTTTTTCGTGTACAATTAAAGATTTACACATAAAAATCTAGAAAATACAATAATCATAAATGCAAATCCGTTTATAGTTTAACGCAACATTGCACCAATGTTTCGGTAGTGATGTCGTGCTTCAATTTATCAAATTAATGTATCAAGTTGGAGCTATTTTGATTTTAATATATGATCATATTGTCATGCCCTAGATCGATCATTTTAACATGACTTTTTTTGTGTACATGTTCGTGCATATTTTTCGTTTTAGTGTTAGAGTTTGAAACTAAATGAGTAGGTCACTGTTATTTACTGCTTTTATAAGAAGCTTTGTTGTAGTTAGATCTGATAACAGCCGATGTCTACCTTTTGCACTTCTTTATTATTTGTAATATCCTTTTAAAATGTCTCCTTGTATTAACGTCTGTTCATGTGGCCGCCATTTTGTAAATGCAGGAAGTTGATTTCCTGATGCTGACAAAAGTGCATTCTGTGTAGTTTACACTGACTACAGTACTTTGACAGGTTAGTCATATGAAATAATTTCCTTAAAACTCATAATCAAACCAATATTATCTAATAAAAAGGTAATAGTCGTCTTTATAAATGATGTATGTATTTAATTGATATGTACTTGGCTATTCTTTGATTTTAATAATGTCAGAAGTTTAAGACGAGTGACATTACCGGTGTCAAGGAAGCTCAAATTCTTTTGTGCGCTCTTGTGCGATTTACTGAGCGTTTTATTGTGCGCTTTATGTGCACATTTCATAGGTGCACTTTTATGTTAATATTGCACAATGTCGTGCGTGCGCTTCTGGAGAGTATAAAAGGCACTGAACAGTCTCATTTGAGGACTCTGAACTTTGATTTCCTAGGTATGAAACCTATTTTATTTTGTTATTCAAAGAAACGACATTTCATTTAAATTATACAGATTGGCTATTAAAATTTAAGCTACACATTTATTTGTTTAATGTCATATTAAATAAAGAGTGCAAATACTTTCTGTAGTAACTGAATTTGAATACTACTACAATTCTATGATGAACTACTTATGAATTGTAGGTCTTATTGGAGTTATATGTACATTGAAAGTTGTCATTTATTACAAATGAATACATTGTGAAATGTTACAAATCTTGAGTTAACATTTTCTTGTAATATCACAAGGAACTAGGGCCAAATAGTTTTATTAAGTTTTCTGTTTATTGTGTTCCATGTTAAAGTGAAAATATGCATAAAAAAGTGTGGTACAGAAATCTGACAGAATAAAATTAGACAAAAAACACAGCTACCACTCGGCTCGTGACAATATTAATTCATTAAAACCTCGCTACGCTTAGAATACAATTAATTCACTCATTTAACATGCCATGATTTTATATGTAATGTAACTCGATTTGAAAGAATATCATGTTTTAATGAAACGTATGTTCTATTAATTGTGATCCTTTTTTTTACCAACTACTCAAAAAATGGTTAAGTAATTTCAATTCAGAAAAACCAGACAGTTGTGGCCAAAACATTATCGGTCAATCTGATAGTTTGTTGCCATAACATAATTGTTCAATCTCATTATAATTATAATTTTATTTTAAACTTCTTACACTGAATTTTCTACAACAATAGTGAAATCCCTATACAGAGAGCGACAGTAAATTGTCAGTCATTGCCCTAATGACTAAATGCTGCTATGGTCAAGTTTTTAATTAAAGCGTTCATTCCAAATAGAAATGGTTTTTATAATACCATCTTTCCTGATTAATATTGATACATATTGTACTGAGGCACTTGTATTAAGATAATGTATCAGAAATCGGGTTTCACTTGGAAACATGACTTGATTAAAATTTTCTAAAATTTGCCTCCAATATGCAATATAACCTTTTCCGATTTCGACATCAGGTTCTGCAGAAGTTAAAATAGAAGAAAGCAATGCAATGGTGAAAGAGCGTAAACATCGGCTTGAGCCACTGAACTGCACTCACGAACTACAACTACGAGGGCAAATACACAGAGATGCAATCCTACCTAAAAGGACGAGAACAGTGATGCGAATAAAAAAGCCCGAACGCTGACCATGTTTAAAAAAAAGCATGGATAAGGGCATTAATACATGGTAAAGCAACAGACACAATCGAGAGAGGGGGAGCTGGAACTTACGTGCAATACCCAGATGGACAGGCAGGAAAACCCAATACCATCAGACCACCCCACTTAAATGCGTGTCAGTCCAGGAAGTAGCATAAGTCTACAAATATGCCTCCCCTCCGAGAAGCACTACACAACATCAAGTCATTCAGAAATGTTCTCAAGTGGATCCATCTCACTGCATTTTACACGTACATGATGAGGAGCCAGAAACAATAGCAAAACTGAGAGCAGAGTCAGTGTAGAAGTAATTAACATGATAATCAACTGCATGTTCTGAACTTAACTACCGCAGGACAGCTACCAGTACATGTCTGGACTTTAACAGGAGATCATTATCTGACTGCGTACATGGCTCAATATAAAAAATTGCCACAAGTACAAGAGTGTCCACCTCATGCCGTATCTAAAGGGCCTCCTGTGGAAAAGCCGACCAAACGGCTGCACACATCCTCAAAGAATGCAGGGACTAAAAACCACTGAGGAAAAAAATAAAAATGAAAAACCGAAACCTGTGAGCCTGTATAAAAAGCTATAGGACATGGGGTTAGGTGGGAGGGGGGGGGGGGGCTCGACAGAAGACCACCCTTTTAATTCTTTCCTCCGGACATCACATTAAGCGGCGATAGAGATGTGGATTTTGCTAATGGTATGGAATTGACAAATTGCTTCATCACCAAAATTTAATACAAACTGTTTTTAAAACTAGACTTTAAAAAGTAAAACAAAACAAACCGCACATATTTAGCCATTTACAATACAGCACGATATGCAAATGAGGCACACTAATGACGTCAACATCATGGACTACGTGTATTAATCATTAAAAAAAAAACACACACAAGTTCTAGAAAACAAAATTGAAGTTAAATTTATTATGAAGAAGCGATTGCTGTTTAAAAGGTTATCACAAGGCTGTCAAAACAGGGCAAATCCGGTTTAGTATGAAAACAAAGTTTTTGTTTAAGTACACATAAACACGATGCAATGTCATTTATTTTTAATGTACAATTTAATTAAATCGAAACGACTGAAGCGAATTATGGGTTACAAAACATTTAATTGCTGTCATTAATCAAGTCAAAAAGGAATGTTTTATTAAACTTCACGATAATCGATTAAACGAGAGCTATCGTTTGCTGCGTTGAATCAAAATATGGTCGCAAATGTAGGCTTACCATAAAGGCATTACGATAGAAATAATAAGTTTGGGATGTTAATGTTTAATATCATAATCTGACAGATTCTTTTAAATAATGTCGTGTAAGAATGTTAATAAGTTTTAGTAGTTAGTAGGAACAACAAACCTGGTTTCTATCTCTTAATTAAAAAGGGGCCTTCATAATTAAAATTGAGGCTTTGCTTACTTACCGAACAAAACGCAAACAAGACTGGCATAAGTAGGTTTGAAACAATATTTTGATATATTAAATTTTACATATGTATTGCGTTATGTAGCCAGGAATATCAAACTATAGAACAATGCTTCAGTTTCATTCCGTCGTTATGTATATTAAAAATGTAGTACATGTATACTTATTGTAACTAAAAATAATCCACTTGATAACATTTTAGGAAAATGATGCATATAAAATGTTGCCATTACATTGATTCGAATAAGGGAGCTAATATCAAGTTTAACAAAAACTGAGTAAGTCCAATTACTAATGAATAATCATTCATAAGCTTACAATTATTGTTTAAAATAATTATCATATTATCATAATTATTGCAAATTTAAATGAAATATAACAAAAAATTCATCATGTCAGGTTTTCAAGAGTCGAGTTATCCGAGATTGCTGGCATATCTAGTAACAACAAGAACCGCAGTGCAGCAAGTATCAACATTTATCAGAAATGAAGACGTCATTTAAACCCCTTTCTATAAGGGATGAAAGCATTAAATAAGAACGGGAACAACGGCTTATAGGCAATGCCTGACAAACGTATTCACTATCGATTTCTGTTCAGAGATTTCATTATTGAAAAATTAGTAAAGTACATGCACACTATCATGAGTAAAACCTTTAAAGGCTATCCGATTGAACAAAATTATCAGATGAAACGATTATGTCATTGCCACCATTGTCTGGTTTTCATTAATTGAAATTATTTGACAAGTTTAGCGCAAGCTGACAACTGCATAGAACACACATTCATCGAAACATGGTGTTCTTTTAAAGCGAGATTATACGATTTTGTCAAATATTTAAGAATTTATATAAAATGTGTAAAAAAACTAATTATATATATATTTCAATATAAATTAAAATAAAAGTTAAGAAGAACATGTGTCGAAAAATGCGAAATAAGCCAGATATTTAATTCTAAAATTGAAAACGGCTGTACAGTCGAATTCGCCAGCATGTATACCATACATGTACGATGTGAATTTAAAGTTAGTTTAACGGTTCATTTGAAATTCATGCAACGATATGTATTCATACGACACACGAACACTAACTCCGATCCTAATAAAAAGACGAATGCTTCGGTTATTGAAGGAAAATATGTACGTCACAATCGGCTCGGGGCGCTAATTTGTCATTGCTGCATTTTATGAAATACGGCTTTAATGTATAATTTTTTTTGCCTATTCTGTGTTACTGTAACATATTTTATCAATATATTACAATTAAACACCTATAAAAAATCGTATAATCTCGTTTTAAATAAGTAATAATACATCATGGCAGGTTGGATAAGTGAATGAATTTGCATATTTAATACATATGCATGTGCTCACGCAAACTATAAAAATAAACATAAGATTTCAATATATGGTGTATTAAATTTTTTAAGTTTTCTTTTAATATTAATTCATATCGGAATTTGTGGAATTTAATTATGTATTTTTATAATGGCACCTTTCTATCAATGTTTCCAGATGATGTTATTTATTTGTTTTACCGCGCGCTGCAAAAATAATGGTTTACTGGAACGACAACTTACACTACAAGTTTTACAATTACACTGATATTATTTAATATGGGTTAATAAATAGATGTATTACGTTATGGTGCTCTCTTGTCAATAAACAACAGTCTTATTCTGCTGACAGGAAATCGAGAGTACATTGCGCAAATAATGCTATGATTAATGCTGAATCGAAGGCTAAATAAATCAAAGCGTTGTAGGCGCTGAAGGCATGGGGCTAGATTTAGTGTGCATGGGAAAAAGTTTAAACCTGTGTTATCGCTACTTATGACATTATACAACCAAATCACACGTCCTTATCTATACTGATAAGGCAGCTACAAAAAGAATATTTTTTTAACAGGACAAACAATGAACTCTAATTAAAAACCAATTAAAGTGCCGATTTTGATCCAGGACTTCCGCGAAAAGATGTGATTACGTCATATTTCACGTTGATAATGACATCACCAAGCTTAAACTGACTGAACGTCAGAACTATGTGAAAAATTGTTTTTATTCAGAATACAAGATTATCCCTAAAATGACAATAAACAGACAAAAACATGTATCCAATATGTCTAAAAAAGAAAAAAATACTAGTAATGCAAAACTCTTTCTAAAAATAAATTCAATATTAAAAACCTTTAAGTTTCCCGATATATTAAGTCTTTCTGTTAACAAAACAGATAAAACAACAACTGAATATCCCTTAAATTCATGATGTTATGACATTTCGTGAACACTCACTGGCAGCGGTCATTAATGCGTCCGAATGAAAAAGAACCAAAATATTACCCAACTATGCAATTGTGACGATTTTGGCCGGTATTTTATCCTTTAGGTTCATTATTCTTTGAGTACATTAATATTGTTTACATCAAAACGAAAGTACGTTTCCCGTTGGCAAATCGTTAACTATTCGGTACGTTCCACGCAAATAGCGTGTGTATTTAAGATTGATCATTGTATTTTCATGTACATAATTTAATTATTTAATAATACAAGTCGGTTACAAACATGCACAATATGTTTTTGCAGGATATAGTAGTAGTATAATACAATTACTGTTTGAAACGGTAGGGTTGTGTTTACATGAAATAGTAGGGTGATGTCTTTAGCAAGCGGGTCACGTGGTACATATATCAGTATATAAAGCGCTGCTCTTATGGACTATATATCGTCTAACAGGTCGGGCTACCGTAACCTCGTGAAGAGGCCAGTAGGACCTGTAAATAAACTCTGAAACACATACGGGGAGCGGGCAGTCTGCGTTCGATCGTCGAACAGTTCACAACGTTAAATACGTTGCATTAATTAGAGACCTTATACCATTGGAATTATCTGGGACTTTGGATGCCTTTTGAGTAGAAGTGACCTAAGCAACTTTGCGCACTACACCATAGCTTGATGGGTAGCTTCAATAGAGACTCATACCTTTGTCCGGGTCACAGGTTTTCATTGGTAATATAGGACAGTGCACGTTTCAGGTCTCGTAGGTCAGCCTGAGTCTGTCAAGCTACTGAGTGTCGCTTGTACAACACTGACCGATTGTCTTCCTTGCATAAACGCATAGGGGGGACATTGATTGTCTCCCTTGCGTAACACAGAGGGGAGACACTGACCGTATGTCTTCCTTGCATAAACGCAGAGGGGGGACATTGATTGTCTCCCTTTCGCAACGCAGAGGGGAGACACTGCAGACTCGTTGCAATAGGTGTAAGACACCTGGGGTGACCCAAGTCACCCAAGACACCCTAAGTCGACCCAAGTCAACCCAAGTCGACCCAAGTCAACCCAAGTCGACCCAAGTCAACCCAAGTCGACCCAAGTCGACCCAAGTCAACCCAAGTCGACCCAAGTCGACCCAAGTCGACCCAAGTCAACCCAAGTCGACCCAAGTCGACCCAAGTCAACCCAAGTGATCAAAGCAATCCAAGTCGCACAGGGCATACGGAACCGGCTTGTATAGAGGCAAATTATATTATTTGTTTATCAAATCACACGGCTAAGGAAAGCCCGAGGAAAAGCCATTATATATATATATCCCGAAGGAACGGTAGACACGTTACAAAAATTGGTGGCAGCGGTGGGATATATTGGGACGACCCTTAAAGCATCCCGACTCAGCGTCACAATGGCTTCACATCAAGAACAAAGTGACTTGGATAGGATAAGAGCCGAACTTGAGCATGTCAAGCTAGAAAATGCTAGACTAGAACTTGAAAACGAGGTCAGCTGTGATCGCCCACTTGAAACTGCCGCTCCAGACCATAGTTCGATGAGAAGACAGGTCCCCACCGTGGTTGGCTGTAACGTACAGACCCAGACAGACGAACCTAGGGTAAACAATTGCGATGTGTGCGATATCACATTCGGCAACCAGGCCATGATGTTCGTACACAAGGGTTGCCATTGTGTCGACAATCCTATGAAATGTAATGTCTGCGGTGAAACATGCCATGACTCGATGGGTTTCTATATCCACATAACCATGGGGCATACTGCCAAATGACTGAGACACATTTAGAACTGTTAGAGTTAGCTGTATAGTTTATTTTTACTGTTTTTTGTTCATTGTTTCATCAGGTCACACTCATGTTTGTTTTCTCATCCCATCAGAATACTATTCATTCATTTAGCATTAGATATCATGTTTTGTCATAACATTTGCTTTTAACATGACTACCGGGAGTAGTATTTTGTTCGTCAATAAAAGATGTCGTTGACGTATTTGTTTAACACTTAGACAGAGTATTGTAAGCGGGACGCTTAAATCGGAGGCGTGGGTAGTGTGACGATTTTGGCCGGTATTTTATCCTTTAGGTTCATTATTCTTTGAGTACATTAATATTGTTTACATCAAAACGAAAGTACGTTTCCCGTTGGCAAATCGTTAGCTATTCGGTACGTTCCACGCAAATAGCGTGTGTATTTAAGATTGATCATTGTATTTTCATGTACATAATTTAATTATTTAATAATACAAGTCGGTTACAAACATGCACCATATGTTTTTGCAGGATATAGTAGTAGTATAATACAATTACTGTTTGAAACGGTAGGGTTGTGTTTACATGAAATAGTAGGGTGATGTCTTTAGCAAGCGGGTCACGTGGTACATATATCAGTATATAAAGCGCTGCTCTTATGGGGAGCGGGCACGGGTAGCGGATCCGTGGTCTAGTGGTAACACACTGGCTTCACAATCCAGAGATCGCTGGTTCGATCCCCCGCTGCACCTAACCTACTAACTCGTCTTTCGCATGAGACGTTAAACCGAGGTGCAGTGTACTAGGTGCTATACACCGGGCACTAAAAGACCCAGGGTCACCCCTGGAACGGGGTGTCTCCTGTATCTTGCACTATCCCCCGTAACCAACTAACACGTCTTTCTGGGGGCGATGGCCATATGGGAGACAATCCCGGTGCACTCGATAAAAAACGAAAAACACAGGGAGCGGGCACGGGTTGTCCGGCTAGCGCAGTGGTTAGCACGCTCGCTTCTCACCTAGGCGACCCGGGTTCGATTCCCGTTCCCGGCGCATGTGAGTTTGGTTGGTGGTCACCATACCGGACAGGTGGGGTTTCCTCCGGGTACTCCGGTTTCCCCCCACAGCACAAGACCACCCTAAAATTAAAAATCTTTCAGTAAAAACAATAAATAGCTGGAAATTGCAGCTATCGTTCAAAAATTCGTCCCAACTTTCGTGAGTCTAAAATCTGATTAGGAAGGAGTGCTGGGACACACTCCGGGTCCTCACATAATGCAGCCTTTGGCGCGGAGGGACCTCATAAACATGGAAATACACACACACACACACGGGGAGCGGGCAGTCTGCGTTCGATCGTCGAACAGTTCACAACGTTAAATACGTTGCATTAATTAGAGACCTTAAACCATTGAAATTATCTGGGACTTTGGATGCCTTTTGAGTGGAAGTGACCCAAGCAACTTTGCGCACTACACCATAGCTTGCTGGGTAGCTTCAATAGAGACTCATACCTCTATCCGGGTTACAGGTTTTCATTGGTAATATAAGACAGTGCACGTTTCTGGTCTCTTAGGTCAGCCTGAGCAAGGGACATCTCTGTGACTTTGGATACTTTCGAGTGGAGGTGACCCTGGCAACTTTGCGCACAACATACCATAGCTTGCTGGGTAGCCTAGAGACTCGTATATAAGTCCGGGTCAAAGGTTTCCATTCCAGTTAGTGCACGTGTCAGGTCTCGTAGGTCAGCCTGAGTATGTCAAGCTACTGATTGTCGCTTGTACAACACTGACCGATTGTCTTCCTTGCATAAACGCAGAGGGGGGACATTGATTGTCTCCCTTGCGTAACGCAGAGGGGAGACACTGACCGTTTGTCTTCCTTGCATAAACGCAGAGGGGGGACATTGATTGTCTCCCTTGCGTAACGCAGAGGGGAGACACTGCAGACTCGTTGCTATAGGTGTAAGACACCCGAGGTAACCCAAGTCACCCAAGACACCCGAGGTGACCCAAGTCAACCCAAGTTGACTCATATCACCCCAAGTTGACCCAAGTCAACTCAAGACGACCCAAGTCGACCCAAGACAACCCGAGTCGACCCAAGTCGACCCAAGTCGACCCAAGTCGACCCAAGTCAACCCAAGTCGACCCAAGTCAACCCAAGTCGACCCAAGTCAACCCAAGTTGACCTTAGTCGACCCAAGTCAACCCAAGTCGACCCAAGTCGACCTAAGTCAACCCAAGTGATCAAAGCAATCCAAGTCGCACAGGGCATACGGAACCGGCTTGTATAGAGGCAAATTATATTATTTGTTTATCTAATCACACGGCTAAGGAAAGCCAGAGGAAAAGCCATTATATATATATCCCGAAGGAACGGTAGACACGTTACACAATATTCTTCTTATGCAAACAAAAAAGCAAATTTCTAAAAGAACACATGGTAAATGTATGAATAACAACACAAAATATGTACTTCGAAGTCACATCTGATGGGTTTTTTTGGCCTTGAACATAGAAAATTTGCAATAAAAAATTACCAATATTATAGAATACTACAATATTTCAACAGAAAACACTAAATCGAATACTGCTACATGCTGAGGGTAAATATGAGAACATTTACTTTACTCGTAATTCAATTAATCTGAAAATTTATCTGAAAATATTGCTAAACAGTTTAGATCCTGATCAAACGTCACATTCCAGGGCCCTCGTTTTACTTTTTTTGTGCCGAAAGTCGGCCCCATTTCCCCCCCCCCCTTCCCCATAAAATAGTATGCTTTTTTTCCCTAATTCAGCTAAAAATCCCCCCCCCCTCCTCCAAAAAATATATATATTGAAATATCGCAATTTTAAGTTTTAAAAATTGGTGCATGGTTATGAAGCGTGTTTTTTTTAATCTTCTAAAATTCCCCTTTCCCCCCCCCCCCAAAACGACGCCAAATCCCCCCACCCCTTCTAAGGACCCGGGCCCCAGTCCCGCAAAGTGTAGCGAGGGCCCTGCATTCTGTAACTATGGCGTCTGATCTGGATCCAAACTGTTTGTTAATGCCTTCAAAACTCTAGACAATCTAAAGCAACAATATGTTTCACTAAATTATTATACATGTATTTAGTATTTCCACCATAACATAGTCTAGAACTGTTCCGGTGTAAAATGGTGCAATCTCACATAATCGTAAGTACGAACCATTTTGGGGACGAATACAAAAGTGGGGAAAAAACACCTTTTTGCTGCCAAATCAAACAATGATTATAAAGCAGTTCCATTTTTAACTTGGCGGTTGAGTGCAGAAGCTTAGAGACAGTAAGAAATGACAACAAGTGTGTATATACAGTGTACATAGACGGTGGAGGTGTACACGATATCGACTGGTGGTGGGAACGATAACCTTTTGTTCAACCCTACAGATCTGTTAGAGGTTCGTCTACATAGGCGATGAGGAAATACAACAACAACAACAACATTGCCGCAAAAAAATGTTATTGTTGGTGTCAAATAAATCACTTTCAATAGCCTAAAATAGCTTTCTATTACATAATTTACAGATCAGGAAAACACTCATACTTCCTTTGTAATGTGTAAACAAAAGAAATTGTACTTACCCTGAAAAAGAACGGTGTACAGATTGTGTACTTTGTCTCACGTAGAACTTTTCGCGCTCGATCTGCGCACTGAAATACCATATCCGGTTTCTTCGTCTATTTCCGTGAATATTTTTTTTTGATTCTATTTTTTTCTGGAATGTCTTGTTAACGCAAAATAAAATAATAATATTTTAACATATGTTTATAAATACCAAATATAATGTCTTCAAAAAATGTCTCAGAAAAAAATCTTACTTTCTCCGTAAACACTCGTATCTTTTCGGCCTATACCGTTGAGTGTGGAACTTATTCTCGCATGAATATGTAAACAATAAAAACTATGTCGTAGCTAATACGTAGCAATTTTGCTTCAATAATATTTGTTTACACTTTTTATGATACTGTCATGTTATATAGTGATGTTCTGTATTTACAAGGCGGGTTATTGAGATCTGCGAAGAACTACTTTTAGTGTGCATGAATTAAGTGGTAAATCGGAGTTTTGGGAATTTGTTTTTTGGCAGCCAGCCAATTCTGATAGTCTCAAAAAATGTGTATCATTGCTATGGCATTGGGGCTACGCACACGCCAAAACGGGACTTTTATTCTTTGAACAATATAAAATCAAGAATGCATTCAAAACATTATTTTCAGATTTAGAGTTGTGTAAAATCCTTTCATAGTGGCTTATATAAATATATTCATTTTAACAATTGTGTTAGTTGGTATCTTAAAAACGAATGCAGGAGATATTAGAAAACGCTAACAATTGCAATAAGGTTTCATATCCTGAATTTAGAGATTTACATAAAGTACCGTTGCGGTTGTTTCTTTTTCAGAATTGTTTTTTGTCCATTTATATGAACATTTGTTCCCTTTTTTAAATCTAATAAAAATGTTTAAATTTGTCAGCTTGTGAACATGTCACATTATTTAGTAATTCAAGCTAAAATCCGCTTCGCCAGTCTGATTTCTGATCATGTCTATACCAAACTACAAGTTTGATCAAAATCTGGATACCGCTAAAACTCGTAATATGTGAATTTTCGAATGACATGATATATCCATATCCGAATATAGACGTTGAAGAAGTAGGTGTAAAAAGTTCAATATACACATAGCTGTATGCATAACTGCATATTCGTGTTTATTTTTAAAAAACCAAAACCAATTAATTATTTTTTACATTTCACAAAAGAAGGCGTAAAGATGTTAACGCGTGGACTACTCATTTTTAAAAGAGCGTCAACGCTTCAAGTTAACGTCAAAATACGTGTTAGAAAAGTAAACAACTTTGACTTTATCGATAAGTCAATGTAAAACTTCAACCCGATCGTTTGTTTAAATTATAAAATAATCGCTTAAGTCGGGAATATGTGTCGACTTCAACTTATCCGGAACTTCGACTAAAACGAATTCGATACGACGTAGTTTCGTTGTATATTTGAGCTTATAAAATATTATTAATAATGTATGCTGTGTATATTTACATTTTTAAGGTTTGTCAGAAGAATATTTTAATCAAAAATCATATCACAAATTTAGAAACACGACATACATGCATCGTCTTTTACCAGCTTGAAAAGAACATTTGTAAAGATGATTAACACATAATGCTTATAAATGTACTACAGGTACATGTGCTAAAGAATTCAAATATCAGAGATGAATACAAAAAGTGTGTGATATATGCACATACAAATTACTGAAATAAGTGCAGCTATGCCCAATTACATGTTCGGTGTGATGTTGTTCCTGTGCATCACGTGGGTCACAGGTCAGGCGGGGATCGGCCACCCTAATTATTGTCCTGTCCGAAATGGTTACCTCACTGACAACAGCTTGATTATTGTCATTACACCGAAAGCTGTTTTTTTGTTTTATTGCGCATGGTGCCCTTCGGATTCCTACATTTCTGCTGTCGAACTGCCCTCTGTTAATCTTAGATGGCGCTTACTACAAGATCTCACTCTATAATATGGTACCACGGTACTTCATCCACCCTATCTTCCCACTCCCGAAGGTTTCACCTACATTTGTATTTCAAGACCTCGCTCTAAATCTTCGCTTTCTCGCATAATTATCATGTGCATGGTTCAAGTATCATGTATCATTTACCTTTAAAGACTCAATTCATGTTGATGTTATACAAGCTTCAGCTGGGCGATGACATACAACATGCCGGCAACAGGTACCAAAATGTGCCGTCGCTAAAACAAGTCGAATGTTATGGTAAGTTTTTGCGCATTCCTCTTTTAATAGCATATCCTCAGATTGAGACTTTATAGATGTTAATAGCTGCACAGGCAAGGGTTTAAATGTATTGCAAAGAAAACAAGTGACAACAGCTGGACGTTGTTTTGTAAAGCTTCAATCAGTAGCAACCTTGACTCACGGCCGTTAATCACGGGCGGCACCTCTTTTTTGAGATGCATTAATAAATGAACAATTGCAAATTCCGAGGTTGCGCATAGCCCGAATGGTTTGAAATTTCATGGATAATTTTACAGGGTGATAAGTTTATATACACGTATGTGTTTTTTTTTTCAGCATGTATCGCATTATTTTACAAATCGGGCAATGTTGTGCGAGTCAGCAAGATTAATTCAACCAAAAATGTACAGAAACATACATTCTCACTCCTTTTAAAAACGTGAGAACCTTAATAAGTAAGGGTTTTTATGGTGGAGTTTTAAAAAGCATTTAGATGAGTTATTCCTGTGTGACGAGTACATTTCCAGCCAGTTAAATCGCTAACTACATCAAATGATAGCGGCTTTGTGCCGGCGTAATAGATACTTAAATGCATTGTTTTCACAAAAAAATGGAGCCAATGCTAAGGAGATTGCGAATCGCAATTACATAATAAAATCACGTACATCTGATAATGTTAGCCATTACATAAAATTTGTCACTTTTAAAAAGCTATAAATGTGCATTGGCACCGCCTCCTATTCTGAGCGCCACCTCATTTGCATTGGATCCGTATCCTTTTTTTAAACATGTAAATGTTCCTATTAGATCGGCTAGAAACCAATGTTTTTGTGCATGCATTAACTTTCACAGGTTCAAAGCAATCGTTTAATGTAATGAGCGATTTTATTGGCTGGGAATGTACTCGTCACACAGACAAAAGACATCGAACAGCTTTTACGAACTCAACCATTCGACAACTTTTAAAGATCCTCACGTGTCTAAATGGGTTGTAATTGTATGTTTCTGTACATTTTTGGATGAATTTATATTCGCTGAATCGCACTCCGTTGGCTGATTAAAAAATAATGCGAAATATGTTGAACAAAGCATATAAAATCTAATCACCCAGTAAAATTTTCCGTTAAATTTCAAAACATCCGGGCTTGAGCGCCACTTCGGAAGAAGCATTTGCTCATTTATTTATGCATCTCCAAAAAGAGGTGGCGCCCGTGATAAACGGCCGTATGACTGCCATTCATTGATTACACCGCGTCGTAATTAACTCGTTTAAACAGAACAGATCTGGTATGCAGACATCTTTGCGAGCACGACATTGCAATTGTCACAACAATCACAATGATTGCTGTAGTAATGACATTCTTAATTTGTAAAAAAAATAATTGACGTACGTGAGACGTACATAAACGCTGTGCATAGTACTTTTTTTGTTCTGTTTTGCGAATGATGAAGTTCTTTATTTGTAAAAAATACATACAGTGTTGTACATGCGACGAAATTTATTGCAGTGAAAAGTACGTTTCCTGTTTTGTCTTTAAATGATTCGACATTAAAAACGAGTCTTTCGAGAGGGGATAATAATTTATCAGCATTTAAAGCTCATATGTTGTAGTTTGGAAAATATCACATTTGTAAATTTAGAAAAGCGATAGAAAGTAACAATTAATAAAAAATTAATTAATGAGTTACGTCTTTTAAGTTTCACATGGAAACGCACGATTTGATTTCGGATGCGTTAAATCATAACCTTGATAAGCCAGAGATATCGGTAACTGCAGAGGACAGTGGTATTCAGATGGGAGATGTGGAAGCACCCACACATATTCAAATACCGTTTGCGAAATATCCCAACAAGAAAGATGATGTCTCGAAAAGTGAAAGTGCGGCTGGGTCAGCAACGGATAAAGGTGGTCCAAAGCCGGATTCTTACAGCGAAGGTGGTAATTGTAGGAGAGTATCCAAAGTTTCATTCCACAGCGATCTCGGAAGCCACAGTTTACCCAACAGTCGGCGAGTCTCCGTGCACTGCAATGGTTCCGCTCAGCGATGTGAGGGAGGTTATGTGACCCCATTGCATGAGCTATATCCGGTGTACAGTGGGATCGCTGCCGCACCTCATGCGCATGGGAACGCCCGAAAGATCTCCGCACATTCTATGACGTATTACCTGGATGCGCCACGTTCCAGCCGGAGATCATCGATGGAGCCGTTCTACCTCTCCCCACAGCACGTGGTGGCGGGGATCTCGCGCCCGTGCATGCATGTGATGAACGACAGGATGCACCCGAGGGCGTCGGTTTTCTCTCTGAACAACTATTCGGACGGGGGGTTTTCGGGTGGGGACGAGGAGGAGAGATTGCCCACCTTGGACCACTACCGGTACAGCATATTCGAGAACCAAAGACCCACGCTCTATCAACTCCGTGAGGAAGCCATGGTAACGGTTACTGGCTGAACTATCAGCATTTATATGGTATTATTCATTCATCAAAACTACGCCTTAAAAACATTTGAGTCGCTTACTGAGAAAACTGGGCATAATGCATGTGCGTAAAGTGTCGTCCCAGATAAGCCTGTGCAGTCCGCACCGGCTAATCAGGGACGACACTTTCCGCCTTAATTGGATTTTCGCTAAGAAAAGACTTCATTTAAACAAAATATGTCATAAAAGCGGAAAGTGTCGTCCCTGATTAGCCCGTGCGGTTTGCAAAGGCTAATCTGGGACGACACTTTACGCTAATGCATTATGTCCAGTTTTCTCAGAACACGACTCATTTTATTTACCTTAAAAAACACCCTCAAATGACATAAAACCAGTTGTGTGGATAAATTGTATGAGAAAAACGATTTGTTATTCATCGATATGCAGTTTTTAAGTGTAGAAAATGCAATTTTAAAAAAACAAATTAAAACTTAGCATACTATAAAATTGGTATCTGATATCAGAGCTACACATTTCGTGCATTTAATTTAAATAAAAACGATGAATATTAAAAACTCTGATGATACGCATGTAACAAAAACGTGTTCTTAATTTGATTATGTGTGTAATTTACAAACTTATAAACTTACATACAAGTACTTGTTGACAATGTCAGGTTTTTTGTATGTCTTGTAACTGATTTTTTTTTAATTATCATTTTATGATGAACGTGTATTATATGCCATTTCTATACAAGCTGCGCTCAAATTAACAGATTAATTTATTTCGATGAAGGAAACCATACGGTTGTGGTCATAACATAATTGTTCAATCAGATAATATTTTAAAGTTATTTTCTAAGTAATTTGAATATAATAATATTAAAAAGTTTTCTATTACAATAATAAAATCCCTCAACATAATGCAACAAAGAACATAGAGTACGTGTGTAAGTCATTGCCTAAAAGAGACTTAATATATTCCCACGTTTAATGAAGACTTTCATTCCCACTGAAATCGTTTCAATGACGTCGTCATTCCTAATTAATGTTGCTTCTTGTAGTACTACGTGACTAGTTTATTTTTTTTATTTTTCAGAAATCGAATAACTCGACACTTGAACAACTGTCTAATTATGATCTTCAAATATTGACTTGAAATATGTAATACACTTAAATACTCTTAAGGTCCGGGTAGTTTTGGCATCGATGAAACATAACCTGTGTAATAGATGTAAATGTATATTAACTTACTGCATTTGCTGCAAAAAAAAAACAGTTTTAGATTTTTTTTATCATACATTCAAATAGGAACATCAATAATTATCTCTCGTTCATTCAAGGGCATTTTCATCAGTTGATGTTAATGGTGCATTAATGTATGATTCGAGTAGAAGAATATTTCCCTCTGCAAAGTCTTAATTTTGTTTTTTGCATTGTTGTAAAAAATGTGTTTTGATATAAAATGTGTTCTTCAGTTATTTTGCAGTTTGAAAACAAAAGCGCAGAGAAGTTATGTACATTGACCTTTTTTAACAAACAAACGATATTGACAGGTGTTTTATTTACACTGCCTTTACCAGTCATGTTTTGATTAATGTCGTTACCCTCAGTACACTTGTAATGATGACAAAGATCGATCATACACACTGCGTCATACGCATAAATAAGTTATCAATTGCCATAAATTATCTTTGTTTCCTACAATATGTGCTAATTGCCACTCTATTGCAATTGAATGGTAAATCGTTAAAACATACATTAAAAAACAAAAAAAAACAAAAACATAAGATATTTTATCCGGTAGTGAAACAATCTTTGTCCTTAAAAGTTATCTCGAGTCCTGCCTTCACTTGTACGTAATACTATAATAATAAAAACAAAACAGGCGGCGTTAGTAACAAACTTATCTGTCAATAAATAATATATGATGTAGAAACCAATGTGTATATATCTCATCATAAAAATGTCTACGAGTTTCTAACAGAAAGTCTCTCACGTTTATCACGTTCAAATATCATTAAAAAGAATGAAAAACAACAAACAAGTTTTTCATTACTCATTTACATTCGTTTAATAACTTTCTGAATTAATCCTTGACCTTAGAAGGACAACGGCGATGCAGCAAATGAAATGTTTGACGACGAGCTTTGTGACGACGCCGACGAAGAGAAGGGCAAGCAATTAACCGACGTGAAGAAAGGAGGACTGAAATTCGGCTGGAAAGCCGGTGTTCTGGTAAGCTTTGTGGGGTTACATAACACTAAGATGACATATGATTCAAAAGTGAAACACTTATGGAACAGGCTTTATTACAGAAGCCTGTATATTACCTGTATACATAGTTTGATAAATTGTTTTTTTAATGTAACATTTAATTTAAAACTGTATTGATTTAAAAGAAGAAAATACATATTATAACAGGTAAATAAAAAAATTACATAACAGAACCCTATTTTGCCACCTGGGGCACAAGCCTTTTAAAAGATATATCTCCTTCTCAATCACTCTGTCATTATGACATGTTAAAACTACACTTTATATTTTACTGCATATAAACAATACACATCAATTTTTACGAAAAGAGCACATCCACTCTAAACGTGTTTATTGTTTCGCGTTTCAAACGCATAATTTTAAGGATGTAAATTCTTAACATAATATTTTACATTAACAGAACGGAACTAACATTAAACAAGACTTGTCTTTAAAAGAGACAATATGCGTTGATATAAATAGTTGATGATATGCCCTTAATATGGAACAAAAATGCCAAGATGATCGGTACCGTGCTTTCTCGGAATCCGTTATAGTCTATATACAGATAGGTGGCTAGGGATACCCTTAACACCACTTATCGAAATATATGCACATTGGTACAATAAAGTTGCCCTAGTTTCATTGCCTGTTTTGACTAAAGATGCATGGTTATAAAAACATTTTTGTATATTACCATTTAACCATGTCTTGTACAAATACAAATATGAATTCATCGTGGTTTGAGTGACAACTATTATTAAGACGACGACGGACGAAGTTTGATGTGGACATACAAAAAAATATAATTTATTTTTTACAACGAGTGAACAGCTCATTGTTCAACAATCATCAGCACATCTCGTTAACAATACGAGAATTTCGTGTCAAAAGACGTGTTGGGATGGAAAACAACTTCGAATTACAAGATAATTCTAGTTATTTTAATACATAGAATAATCCCTTCAGTTGAGAATAAGTATCTACGTCAATTTATCCGCAACTTCACAAGCGACTTCAAGATGTACATTTTATGATATTTGTATTTTTATTTTTTTTCAGAATTCAATGCTGTATATTTTTACGTTTTTAAAAAAGATTTGTAACACCAACTTTGAATTGAAGAATTGAATCGATATATAAAAAATCAATTTAAATACCTTCACATTTGTTCAACACATAATGCATGTACACGTTTAATTGAAACATTTAAATATAAGGAATGAAGTAAGCATAGTTCGTTATATAAAATTACTTAAATATGGAAATGTCTCCCTCTCTATCCAACGGTCTCCCGCTCTCTCCAACAATAGCTGCGATGCCTAATGAACATGTTCGGTGTGATGTTGTTCCTGCGCATCACATGGGTCACTGGTCAGGCGGGGATCGGACTTGCCACCCTGATTGTCCTCCTGTCCGCAACGGTCACATCGCTTACCACCATATCAATGTCCGCCATCTGCACAAACGGCGAGGTGAAAGGAGGTCAGTAGTTGCCTCATATCACTAATAATACCTGTTGTTTAGTAATTTTAGGTATCCAAAGCAGCGCGATCCTTTGAGACTTCGCCATCATACCTAGAAATGTGTTGTTTTTTTCTAAACAATTAAGAAACAAATTGCAATTTATTGCATGTAATCAATTAATGTTCCTTGTATAGGTGTATATAAGTTTTTAAATAAAACCGAAAGATGTTTATTGAATCTTTTATTGTTTTCTGTTTTATATGAAACAAACACTGATCCTCACATTCGCATATGTGCGCTGTCTAACTGCCATCTGTTTACCGCAGACGGCGCTTATTACACAATCTCTAGCCATTATAAATCCCCCAAAAGCACTTACTACAACATCTCGCGCAGTCTCTGACTGCAGTAATGAATCCTGACTACCACTCCACAGGGGGCAACCTATTACAAGATATCTCGAAATCTCGGATCGCAGTTGTACATGTAGCTCCATACTTTCTCTAACCAGGTGGCGCTTACTTCATGATATCGCGCAGTCTCGGACCCGAGTTTGGCGGCTCCATCGGGATCGTGTTCACACTCGCTAACGCCGTCGGTGCCGCCATGCACATCGTCGGCTTCGCGGAGACCGTCCGGGACATTATGTGGGTGAGTTGCAGCATCTTTAATATCATCACAATCATCATCATCGTTATCATAATCATCGTTATCATCATCATCATCATCATCATCATCATCATCATCATCATCATCATCATCATCATCATCATCATCATCATCATCATGTTCTTCTTCTTCTTGTTCTTCTTCTTCTTTCTCCTCTTCCTCCTCCTCCTCCTTATCATCATCATCATCATTATCGTTACAATAATCGTCACAGGCATCATCATAATAAGCATCATCTTCATCATCATCGTCGTCATAAACAACACCATCCTCATCAATATCCACGACAAAAAGATCTTCACTATTACTTTACTTAATTCTTAACCGTTACCTTTGTTTATGATCTTTCCCATGTTAAAACACATTAGAATTGAATCTGCCTTTATTATCATCACTGATGACTTTGCAGAAAAAACAGATTGCTAAGGAAAAAATGAGTTTCCAGAAACATTTTATTTCGGAAAAAACATGGTACAATTCCAAAATAATGTCTGATTTGCAAACAAAAGTGTTTTTTTTACATAAATATGTATTTGTGATTAGATATAGACGACAACGGATGAAGGGCGAACGATATGGTTCAGTGGGGATTATTCCACACATTGCAAAGGATGACTGTCATCGTCAAGTACGAGATAATCAAGAGCATTATGAGTTGCACCCTAATATCCAATAGGCTCATATCAATCCGTATCTCAGCGAGACCTCACAACATCACCATCATCCAGGGCTTTGAACCAATATCAGGCTACGAAAACTAGGAGATCGAGCAGTTTTATAAAGAGTTAGAGCGTAATGTAGCCAATGTCCCGAAGAAAGATATCCTCATTTTCCAAGGCAACTTACGCGCAAATGCTGGACAAGACGCCTGCAAGAATGGTCAGGGACCATAATAAGACAGAGAACTAAGATTTTAGTTTTTCAGAAGCCGCCAACTCACCACGGCTCACACGCTGCATCAACACAAACCGTCCATAACAAAGATCCTCAATTAGGAAAGTACACAACCAGGTCGAGTTCATACTGTCACCGCAACGGTTCAAGACCAGCATCAATAAGACGAACACGGGGGCGTGTCTAGCGGAAACATCGACAGTGACCATGAGTAAATGCTCACCACCATTAAGCTGAAGCTAAAGCACAAACGACTCTCGCTTGAGGTTTAACTTGGAGAAACAGAAAAATCCAGAGAAACAAAAGGCACAGAAAAAGTGGCAACTTAGCAGCCCTGAACATCGTAGACGATAACTTTGCTACCATCAATAACAACATTAATTCAGTCCTACTGATATCTGCCGAAGAAGTTCTTGGGAGAGAGAGACGGAATAACAAGCCTTGGGTCACGACCGAGATCATGGACCTCTGCGACAAAGGAATAGAGATAGAGGAGGCAAGAGAAGTATAGCAGTCAGTACTATAAGACAGAATACCAGAAAGCGAACAGGGAAGTGACGAAGAAGATGAAATATCCAAAAGGAGAAGTGAATTGAGGAGCATGTAAAACAATTTAAAAGAGATGGTCAGGCAAAGGTCATTGTCATAACAAACGAGCTTGACCAAGAGTGCCGTAATTCTTAACAGGTGGACTCTACAACTGCAGCGACCTTTACAACTATCCGCTTAATACCATACGCCGGTCTCCTTCAGAATGATCCCAGATCAGAAGACGACGACGGGCATCCTTCGATACATAAGGCAGAGGTGGGGGAGGCAGTGCACAGTCTGAAGGCAGAGTAATGGACAACCACCTTTTGGAACTGATTACGCACGGAGGAGAAGCAATGACGGCAACAATGTCGGCACTGTGCCAGAAGATCTTGGATGAGATGAAGTGGCCAAAGGTGTTGACCCAGTCTCTGGTCATCCCCATACTGAAAAAGAGCAACCTGAAGATGTAGGAGAATTACTACATCATCGGCCTCAGCAGCCAACCAAATAAGTCGTGATACAGATCATCTTCAACCGACTGAAAAGTAAGGCCGAGGAACTGCTGACGGAAAGGCTGGCTGTATTCAGAGCTAGACGGAGCACATGGAAACAAACATTCAACTGCAGAGTCATTATTGAGAAACACCTGCAACGTAAACGTGAACTCTCCAGAACTTTGTCGAATTTAGAATGCGTGATGCACGACTGATAATGCAGGTTCTGAGAGGAATCGCAATTGACGACGGGCTTGTGTAAGTCATCCAAGAACTCAACGGAAACGCCAGCAGCACATTACTTCCCGATGGGCAGATTGGTGCACTCTATGGGATATCAGGGATGTCTGCTCTCCTCTGTTCTGTTTAACATTTTTAATCAAACGATAATACAAGAGACCGTCCAAGACCACCACAACTCAATCTCCATCGGTGTAAAACCGATCTCGATTTTGAGATTCGCTGATGACATTTGACTCATGGTTGGCGCTAATATTGAACTCTAAGACCTCACCAACAGACTCTATGAAAGAGCAGGAGCATATGAGATAGAAGTCAAGATATATAGAAATCAAAGATCATGGTGAACAGCACGAACAGCATTTGCGATGACAGAAAAAAGCTGGAAGAAGTGATATGCTTTGACCTGCCAAGCTCTTTGGAGAATCACTGTCCACGGATTGTACCAGTACCGGTGATAGTACCAGTACCGCTGAGGTCCTAAACAATTTGTCATGGCAACAGCAGCGATGGCCAGAAGCTCCATCAGCTTCCCAATCTAGCACAGGCTCTACAAGTTCTTCGTTACTACTGTACATCTGCGAGAACTGGATTCTTAACGCGGACACTGGACGCAGCATTAATGTACAATGTGAAAAAGTGAAAATCAATTCTCATGGCGGATGATCTCTGTGTCGTCATCTCTTATTTCTTCCAAACGTTCAAACCGGTCAAGGGAACAATGATTTGATAAAAATAAAGGATCGGTAAACAACAAACAACATATTGTAGTATCTTGCAAATGTAATCTCGTCGCATGTAACATGCATTTCTTTGTAGAAATTAAGATCTCGTTGCCAGACACTTTAATATCGTTCTTTTCATTAGGAGCATGGCGCGTACATCACCGGGGACAGCCTACACGAGGTGCGCATCATCGGACTGGCCACGTGCTTCGTGTGCCTTGCAGTTATTCTAATCGGCATGGAGTGGGAGTCAAAGGTACTGTGTGTGAGTGAGAGGCCAAGGTAGTGTGTGGGATTGTGAGTCAAAGGTACTGTGTGGCAGTGATAGAAAATTATAATGTGGTAAAGAAAGGCAAATGTACTGTGTGGTAGTGGGAAGCCAATTTACCATGAGGGATTGGAAGGACAGGGGACTGAGTGCGAGCTTGGGGGGGGGGGTGGGGGGGGGGGCAAGGTACCATAGGGCGATACAGTGTAAGACCAAGTTACTTAAGAGAGCAAAAGTTTGAAGTTAAGTAATTACATGGAGATAAAAAGTGAGGCAAATTTATTACATTGAGTTAAAGTGTGAGGCCAAATTACTATTTGGAGATGAAGTGTGAGGCCAAGTTACTAAATGGTGATAAAGTGGGAAATCAATTTACTATAGCTTGATAGAATGGGAGGCCGAGGTACCACAGGGTGATAGAATGGGAGGCAAAGATATTTGGGGTGATGGAGTGTGAAAGGAGTTTTTTTGTTGACAGAGAGGACGGCCATGGATCCTTAGGGAGAAAGAGTTGTAGACCAATGTACTATAAGGAGATAATGGTAAGGCCAAATTTCCCTATGATGATGATGTGGTTAGAGGCCAAAGTACTATAAGGTGTGATGCCAAGGTTCTATATGTTGTTAGAATTGGAGGCCGTTGTTCCAAAGGTTGATATAGTGAGAGCACAGGCACAATATGTTTGTTGATTGGGAAGCCATGGTTCAAATGGTTGACATTGTATGAGTCCATGGTTTTATAGAGTGATAGAGTTAGGGGCTAAGGTACCTTAGGGTAATACAGTAGGTGGTCTAGGTTTTTATTTTGGCGTAAGGGTCTATGGGTTAGTAACTGTACCTAGGGCTTGAATAGCGGTGGGTCAAATTACTGCGATTGTGAACACCGATTACCATTGTCCTGGTCAGTAGATGAAGCAATTTTGCTGCTGTTGGAATGATATGTCCAAGCTCATAAGGGAATGGTTATGTACTATCGAGAGAAGTCATCGTGTGTATGGGGTGGATAATGATAAATTATATGGAATTGGAAGCGGGGAGTTGGGGGCCTAGTTGTGACTCTCCTAGAGATACCTTACCATCATATAATCCTTAACAGCTTAAAAAATAATGGTGTTAAATATAATGGGAGGGCCATCTTGACTCCATGCCCTAACTCCCACAAGGCAAACTAATACCAACACATAAGTTCCCCTCTCTCCGCATCCCTCCAACATCCCTCACACCTCACATGTTATTTTAACCTCCCCCCTAAACCGACATTTGATGAGCATTCCGCCCCCAATGACGTTAGCTCCCGACTCCACAGTGCCTTTGCATCTCGGTATTGAAATGCCTTGTGGCAGTTGGGGCGTGGAGTCAATATAATGAGGAGATGGAGGTTGACATAACTACGCGTTTTATGGTTGCCTATTTTGTATCTGCCTGTACTGGTAAATAATTTTTTTTATACCTAGTCGTACAAGTATTAGATCTTTGTATATATATTTTTTTAAATCATAATTTTATAAACAAAATATGTTAAAGATACGATCACAATATTTTTGGGTTTCAGATTTAATCCACGGCATGATTCAGTACTTGCAACAGTATGTTCCTTTCAAATCTCTCCCGTTCATGTGTGAATTTTTATCGTCTGCATTAGGCTACACTCGTGTTGTAAGGTCATGGGTACATGATTGTCATCTGCTACAGGCCCAGTGGGTGTTGTTGGTGATCCTGATCGCTGCTCTTGTCAACTTTTTCGTCGGCACATTCCTGCCCCCGAGTGACGAGCTGCGATGGAAAGGCGTCGTCGGATACAGCGGTACGAACGCCCGACATTGTTTTTTGACAACGTTTTTGTTCTCGAGCTGTTACCTTAGTATAAAATTACGGAATTAACTTTAAAGTTTATTTTTATGTATGATTAATTTTTTAAAGACAAAAAGTATAACACATTCTGACACAGGACGTTTTACATGTTATAAAAGTATACTTAAGCGTAAAATTAGTTCAGTGTGAATGGTCCAAGTAAAGTAATAATGTTTTAAAAGAATTACTTGTTATGTGAACTCATTAATGACTGGTTTTAAGATGAACTCCTTCAGAATATGCTCAAATATGATTTTAAATGTTGATCCAACAGATATTTTTCCGTTAGTTCTTACTGCCCAAAACACAGAGACTTTTAGGTTTCAGGCCAAACTTTCGTTGATGTCAACATTATTTTAACGTAATTAGATCTACTACATTTCGTGTTAAGGGGAAACATTCAAGACCAACTTCATGCCTCACTTCTCGAAGGAACACAGCTTCTTCTCGGTATTCGCCATATTTTTCCCATCAGCCACCGGAATTCTGGCAGGAGCCAACATTTCCGGTGATCTTAAGGTACACACTTCCGGTTACATTTAGTTGCATTTAGATTACATTACTGATCAAATATACTAAATATTCTACGTAAGTACAATGTTTTTATTCGAAGACGTATTTAAATTGTCATGCAAACCTTATATGTTAGCTGTTCAAGCATTATTTTGGCCGGGTCGAACTTACCAGCCGAATGTTACAATTTGGACAAGATGATCACATTTTGTCACTAAATCAAACACGGCAGATATGCATATAGGTTTTAAACGGCTATGGTGTGCCATGTGTCCTTATTGACACGCCATCGGCTGTTTTTGCCGTAGGGCTTTAGCAATGTGGACATATGGAAAACCAAATCATAGCCGTGTTGTAAGCTATTTATTACATACCTAAACGCAATACCACTGCATATTTTAGCGCTTTTTATTTTAGTTTTGGCATTGAATGTTTGTATTATTTATGTAATGTAACGTCCTATGTGCATAAATTAAAAGTCGTGTATGTAACATACCATCATAGCATGCATATCTATTGAATTATAATTTTCATAAAGTAAGTCAATATATAAATAATAAAATTTTTGAAAGCTCTGCGTAGATGTGCGGCAGGCGTTTTGATGTTGCTAATAACGTAATTTGCAATTTACACCGGCGCAGGTAATAGATCGATGAAAACCTTTCCCTCTCATTATGTTGACATAAATTCATAAACGATACATGATTGTCATTTTGGTACAAAAAGCAGTGTTATGTTGCGTTGTATAGTCTAGTAATGATTTGCTATACTGATACTTAATGTGAAAATTACATCAAGGTTGATGAGTCTGATAGATCAAGTAAGTTTTATGCATGTTGCAGGATCCCCAAACGGCCATCCCCAAGGGTACGTTCTGTGCAATCTTGCTGACGTCATCAACATACATCGCCATGGCCTGGGCCATGGGAGGAAGTATGGCGCTCGAGGCGGTAGGGGCCGCCGGTATAATCGTGGCCGGAAATACAACAATGAACATAACATCACTTCCAGTTCCAACCCTCGAGGCCATCCAACAGTGTGGGGAATCTGCGTGTAAATTTGGCCTACTGCATGATTTTGGGGTAAAATTCACAACTGATCGAAAACCATTTTTAAAATCATAAATCAAGTTTATGTGGCATAATTGTTTTATAATGTTGACAGAAAACACTATATTTTTGGTGACAATATGTGCACTCCTTTTGGAATTCCATTGTTCCTATTATGTTGTAGATTACTTCTCTTGGAAGCGCATGGCGACCTTTGATTTTTGCGGGAGTATTTTCCGCCACTCTGTCGTCTGCTTTGGCTAGCTTGGTCAGCGCTCCGAAGATTTTCCAGGTAGGCATGTTTGTTGGTCAACTTTAATTAAACATCTTAAGAAAACTTTGAGTGACGAGATTTTTCGCGTGAAACAACAACAACAATATAAAAACATTTATCATGTAACTAAAAAAGAGCATTTAAACGATACAAAATGTGAATCATATTGTTTATTTATGTATATTATTTATTTGTCAGAATATATATATTAATCATAATGTAATCAACAACAAATTACTTCATCAACATAACACGACATCGTATCAACAACAAATTACTTCATCAACATAACACGACATCGTAACAACAACAATGCCGATAACAAGATCGTCAACACCACCAGCGTCAACCACAACAACATCACCCGCGTCATCAACATCATCATAATCATTACCATAACCAACACAAATACAATCGATTCACATGTTTCAGGCTCTGTGCATGGACCGACTGTTTCCTTTTATCCACGTGTTTGCCAAGGGCTATGGAGCGAACGGGGATCCAAGGCGCGCCTATTTCCTCTGCTTCTTTATTGCCCTCACCATGATCTGCATTGGTATGTAACATCATAGTCTCCGTCTGTAAATTATGTTATGAATTGTGTCCGAAAGTCAGTTCAATGTAAGTGAATAAAATGTTACTTCATGCCTTGCTTCTGTCAGTGACGCAACGGTATGTGTCAGTAAGTGACGTAGTTCTTTCTGTCAGCCAGCGAGTTCATGGCTTGCAAACGTCATTGCCGTCATAGTCCTTGTCAATATGTGACGGAATGGAGGGGAGAAGCGTAGAACGTCGCGTCATTGGCTGTGTTTGATTTTGACGTCATTGTTTATGCCAGTTTGTTGGCGTCATTGGTTATGCAAGTTGGTGTAGAATTTGGTCTTCATCAGAAAGTGACGACATGGTCTGCACCAAAGAAATTTACATTACGATCGTTAGAGGCGCAATTGTCTTTGACGGTAGAATAGTCATGATATTTTGTCAGTTTGTGTCATTATGGTCTGCTGCAGAAAGTGTCGTCAACTTCTTGGTTAGTAATTGGCGTAATGGTGAGGGGCAGTTAGTGACATCATCATTGGGAGAACATGTTCAAAATATGCACGAACCAAATATAATGAACTAAACTAATGAGCACACTTTCTCGTTTATTCCGCAGGCTCCCTGGACATAATCGCTCCCATCATCTCCAATTTCTTCCTGATGGTCTACGCCATGGTTAACTTTTCCTGCTTCAGCGCATCAGTGGTTAACACTCCTGGCTTCCGGCCTGGCTTCAAGTACTACAAGTAAGTCGCCGTCACGTTGTGCCGTCGTTTCTGACTCAATTGATTGTTTGTGTTGAACAATTACACACTTGCAAACACAATCAAACGTTGATCTCAAACGGTTTAAACGTTAACCAAGGAAACCATAGCTGATTTTATTGACCAATGTTTGGGAACAGTAACATTATTAAGTCATCAATACATGTTTGTCTTCGTAATGAGTGAAATTATCTACACATAAATTAGCCAGTAAATTCTTAGTAGTACACGATATGAAACTGATTTCAGGGCTGATTGAAACGTCCTTTATTACTGATAATCATTATCCACTATGTACTTGTATATACAATCTGTCATAGTCACGTGACCATTGCCTGTCTAAACAGCAAGTGGCTGAGCCTGCTGGGGTCGTTGCTTTGCGTGGCTGCCATGTTCCTCATCAACTGGTGGGCGGCGCTCGTCACATACGTCATCGTAGCCGGCCTCTACTTATACGTACACAAGTCCAAACCAGGTACGAGACGCGCCATAATCACGTGCGCCTCAATTTAATGTATTTCATGTAAGAATGTTTATATAAAACCATTATGTTGGAAAGTAGCTTCATGCACGACTATATTTATGCCGCCTAGTAGCATGATATTATTTATACCAGCGTATTTGTTTATTAGTAATCATTCTGGTCAGAAGTTCTGTTTCTCCCTGATTGTTCGTTCTTTGAAATTCTAGTTTTGTGTTATTCATTTTCATTTTCCTACTCTGTGGTCTTTTTCTACGCAGTTATTTTTCATTGGAATGCTTTTTAAACGCCTTTCCATTAATGTATCCTGTTTTTTTCGTCTCCTCTTTCTTTTTTTGATATTCTGTGTTGTTTATCTTGGTCTATTTCATGTATTGCGTTGTTATTTTCCGTTCTATGTTCACGTTGTTCTTTTTCTGTTCGGCGTTTTTCAAGTTTTTTTTTCCGTTTTGTGTTGTTTTTTTTCATCTCACTTTTTTCATGAAATTTAAACAATGTTTCCACATTCTTGTAGATGTGAACTGGGGCTCCTCCACGCAGGCCAACGTTTACCGCGACGCCTTGAAGACGACGTTAAAGCTAATCAACGTCGATGACCACGTCAAGAACTTCCGGCCTCAGATCCTCGTGCTCACTGGATATCCGCGCAATAGACCCAACCTGCTCGACTTCGCAGCGACCATCACTAAGAAGCAGTCTCTGCTGATTTCTGGCCATGTTTTCCAGGTTGAATATTGTTATATTTACGACTAAACCGTAAGCACTAAAATTTCGGTTTAAGCGCATTTTTAATTTTAATTCAGAATTAACAATAATAGTAGACACTTGTTTAACTTTTCAGAAAAAATAGTTCCCAATACAAAATCCTTAATATATGGTTGTTATAGCAATATGTAACAATCCTGAAATATTAACATACAAATATTATATTAATACATGCTTATAGACCTGTTTATTGCGTTAATAATTGACCCCTAGGGTTCCCTTGAAGAGCATCTTGCCAGAACGAGGTCGTTGTCCCCGTATCGATGGTTCGCAGATCGCAAGGTCAAGGCATTCTATAATAGTGTCTGCGCACCAACCTTCCGGACAGGGGTTCAGGTTTTACTGCAGGTGAGCGTTCATAAGACCTACTGGCACGAACGTTTGGCGAAAACATATGAACCGCGCTTTGGAAAAAAACATGCGTCAGACATGTCCGTAAAGTATTTTCCCTTATAAGCCTGAGCAGGCCGCACAGGCTTATCGTAGAAGAACATTCCGCTTGTATATAGTTCTTCGATTCAAAGAAGTTTCTCCTGTACGAAAAGCCAGGCTAACCGGAAAGTGCCGCCTCATATAAGACTGCGGACTGCACAGGCTTATCTGGGACTACGCTTTGCGCTCATGCATTTAGCCCGTTTATTCCAGAGCGCGACTCATACAAAAAACATGGGTTTGATAACGTGTAATGTTAAACTAATTTTGGAGCGAAATACGATCTTTTTTCTGCTTATAATGGACATTGTACTAAAATCCGGTTATTTAGCAGAGCACTAAAGATTAAAATGCTTCTTTAAACTTTTTACACGATTAAAAAATAGTGCGGATGATTCGTCAAGTGAGGTATGACAGTACGGTTTTCATGGAACAACTGTACACACGAATTTTTATTTTATTTTAATAAAATAATATTGCTTGGTAATGACTTTTTAATTGGGACGATCGCTTAAAATTAACAACTTTCACAGTCACAGTTTTGCCTCGCAAAGGATCTATGTATTGATGCATGTTTCCATCGACAGGCGCTTGGAGTAGGAAAGCTCCGCCCGAACACGCTGTTGCTAGGATACAAGAACGATTGGCAGAGGGCGGATCCAGTCGAGGTCCTCGACTACTTCAACGTCATATCGTAAGCGGCAGACGCTTTGTAACTCACGGAGTATTGATTCATTTCTTGATACAACATGGAATCAAAGGTTGTTTTATATAGTTCAGCTGATTGTATTTGCCTGTATTACATATTGTTGTTTTGAAAATGACATTTTGTAATAATAAAATAAGCCGATGACTGATTTTTTATTTGAAGTGTTTTTTTTCGATAAATCAAATTGGATAAGGCCATAATAATCAGTACTTCTACCAGCATCGCCAAAAAAAAGGTCAGGTAAGTCGGTTTTTGGCCATTTGTTACGATTCACAATTTAAGTACAATTAACTATGACATTCAATGTTGTTTTATTAATCTGACATAATTAAAAAACATAACTCGAATGTAGCATTAATGATCGCAGACTTAATAGTTATTTTAGTGGATTTAGTAAAAATGATCAAAACATGGAATACCAAAATACATATTTAATTCGGCGAAAATAATCGTTGTCAGTCGAGTTTTTGGAAGTAATCTGTTTTCTCTGCTAAAGAAATCAGTGTGTGTTGATAAAATGTTTTGTTTCCAGGGACGCGTTTGACCTCCGATATAGTGTTGGAATCCTGCGCGTGGTGGGCGGCTTCGACCGGAACAAGGTGCCCGATGACGTCATCAATCTCGATAACCCGGCAGTGTACGAATCGGACGAGAATGTGGAGGAAGAGGACGGTATACACCATATTTTATTTTATTTACTCCAAACATTTTAGTTTTGTGTTTCACTTCTAATATATGATGCGTTTTGCATGTCATTATAATTACTCCGAACGTTTCCCACTTCATATCGATGTACGGATGCGTTTTGTATTTATTATACATACTCGAAACGTTTTAGTTTGGTATCTCATGTCAAATGAACGGATGCATTATATAGGATTAAATCTTTAATTGAGAATTTATCGGTGAGCTCAACAAACATATGAAGACTGATTCAATCTCGCCCCTCCCCCGCCCTGCCCCCCCCCCCTCCAATAAAAGAGAGTGAAGAATAGAATTACAGAAAAAAGACACAATAACATAAAAACTTAAAAACTTCAAACACACAAATACAAATTAATAACTCCATACATTAATATATATTTAAATTGAATGACGTTTAGCATAACTTCACGAGGGCTTTGATAACAATATTTTTTAAATCCGTTGATTTTACACACAAAATGATCATAAAAACGACATAGTTGGCGAATCTGATGTCATAATTAAAATTGCACTCGTGTCCCCGCTGCTGCAGATGACGAGCTCAAAACGAACGACGTCACAGCGAAACCAGTCGACGTTAAGACGAACACCACTGTGAACGGACAGCCGCACTTTGCCCTTCAACGACTAAACACACTTAAAGAGGGAATCGAAAACGCGGCCTTCCAAGGTACCATACATAATTTTCAACTTTGCAATCATGGACCATGTAAGAAATATTCCCAAATAACGAGTAAGGAAATTCTTTAAACTAGTGAAGTGTGGAAGTCTCTTGGCGATTGTGTTTCTTTTACTCTAAAATGTTTTAAACCACGAACTTTTGCTTGGATGGTTAAGTGCATACTCTTCTGACACAAAAAATGCTGGATTTAAAATTTATCGTCTGAGAAGAAAGTTGGTATGTTTAAATGAAACAATGTATTTCTCTTCACGTGTTTTTATTCAAATTTGGGACCGGTAGGGGACCCATTCCCAATGGATAAAATGTTGTTTTTTTATACAAGTGGGACCTTAAAATTCCGAATAAAAGGTGTCATTAAAAAATATATGTTTGTGTAATAAGTCTTAACATTTAGTTTATCTCCAAATTAGTTCTTAGTTGAAACTCAGTAAATGATTGAAATCACTTTTATTCTCAATTTTAAAGTATTTTTAGCAAAAACCACGAACACTATTATTTCCAATCTAATTCAAAACTACTCGAAAGTTGCCAACTCAAAGGGATCTGGCCAATTCCAAAAATGGTCAAAACATCACTGTTTAAGTCTCTGTTATCATTGATTTTAGTAACTTTTTTGAAGTTGATGGTTTAAACGTCTTAGATAAAACATTAATTTTAATTATATTGTGTATTACACATGTAATTTATTTAAAACTTGTGATACTTAACAATGAAAATTATGTACATTTTATAGTAACAATTAGAAATTGAGCTCAAGTTAGTCCTATCAAACATGCTTATTTTCAAAGTATTTTGAGAAATCAGATTGAGTGTTTATGCCAGCTATCTTTAATTAGTCCCGACCTGTGCTCAGTTATAATCTACCTGGAACCGGTAGCTACAATAACATTGCGAGAGAGAACAGGAAATGCAAGCTGTGCAATAGCAACATGGTTGAATCAGAATATCATGTTTCATGTATGTGTACGCGTCATCGTGATTTAAGAATTGAGTACGAAATTAATACATTGTTTTACACCGTCCACAAGTTCACAAACATGATGCCCCATACTATCACTAGACAATTAAGAAATATTTATTATGTTATTTACAATGATATGTTCAAAAAATGGTTGCCCTGCTAGTTAGCTACTTTGTTGCATTATGATCACACGAACGATATAAACTAATTATTAGTAATTTATGTATCACTTTCATTTTCTATGAATGTAATATGGTTTTTGTTTTATATATTTGCTGATTTTGCCAATAAACAGATACTGAAACTGAAACTATAGACAGTTTAAACATTATAAACATTTAAATACAATGTGTCACGCTCTTTGTGATACGCATGGCTATACAACAAATGTGACGTACACTTACATACTTACTGATTTCTATTTGATCAAAATAAAGCGATCCCACGGTTATTATCATAACAATATTTGAGCTATAGACATTTCCGCACAGACGACGAACCTAAGTCTGACGGCGTTAAGCGGAAGGCTCCTGTGTTCCGGGAGAGCCAGTCTGGCACAATAGACGTCTGGTGGCTCTATGATGACGGGGGTGAGTAGAGAAGGCTACGTCGTATTCACAAGCCTATCGTTACGTTTTTGAGATCGATGGTGTCGCATGTGAAGTAAGGTATCATAAACGGAACAGGTGACCTCGTATTTGACGTCTCAACTTTAGCGGAACATAAACTGGACAGGTGACCTCGTATTTGACGTCTCAACTTTAGCGGAACATAAACTGGACAGATGACATCGTATTTGACGTCTCAACTTTAGCGGAACATAAACTGGACAGATGACATCGTATTTGACGTCTCAACTTTAGCGGAACATAAACTGGACAGATGACATCGTATTTGACGTCTCAACTTTAGCGGAACATAAACTGGACAGGTGACATCGTATTTTACTTACGTCTTGTAACGTAAACGGGGCATATGGCTTCGTATTTGGAATCAGGTATCGTAAGCGGGGCATATGGTATCGTTTTTGACGCTTGGTAACGTTGACGGGGCAGTTCGCACCTTACTTGACGTCTGGTAACGTAAACGGGGAAGGTGGCATTGTATCTAACTTCTGGTAACGTTAGCGTACAGAAAGTGTCGTAAATTAAGTTCTGGAAAATAATAATACCTAATTAATAGATCTTAACAATTGTCTGAACATTACGCCAAATTTTGAAATCATAATGTTGTTCGCTATTTCTTTTTCTGTTGGTTGTATTTACGTAATGCCAATAAATCATTCACAGTTAAGTGTTAACAATCTGGCTGAAATAGATATGATAATTAAGACAAAATAATGTTAGGTTCATGTCTAGGAATTGATCACAAGTGTCGTTACAAATGTGCAATCTCCTTGAAGGTCTGACGTTATTGATTCCCTACATTATAAGTCAACGCAAACAGTGGAAAAACGCCAAGCTAAGGGTGTTCTGCATGGGAACTAAAAAAGGGGAAGTAGCTGAGGACCAGAGGAGGTATGTGTTATTAGAGTCACCTCCCGTTTATGGGAAACCTGTATCATTGAGGCAGGTTTTGCATTTTTCTACAATTACATGACAAAGATGTTTAAAACTTTATTGAAATAAACAATAAATGAAAAAAAAGAAAGGTTATTTATAAAAAACGCAAACCATGACAATATCAATTTTTAAAATCCACCTGATTAGAAAAATACATTTTAATGTATAAGATATAGTTCATACATGGTCATGTATTATACAAACATGGTTTTATAAAAAATGAAATCCACAATCATCTTTTAGAATGGCATCGCTGCTTTCAAAGTTCCGTATCAATTACTCGGAGCTGACAATTCTCACTGAGATGAACAAGAAACCTCAGCTAAAAACGTACGTATATTGCAATATATAATTCAACACGCTGGGTATGCGGATACTTTGATAACAGATGGCACTTCGATACCAGATAACAACAAAAGTCAAGCGCGAGAGGTAAGTTCATCAGGGTTTTTTTTAAAGTTATATAATAAAGATTAGTTTTTTAGACAAGGCGCATGGTCGAGTTTATAAATGGTGTATCATTTTCTATTGCAAAGAAAACCATCACGGAAGAATGGTAGATTTTTCCCCCAAAAATTGAAAATTCGGTCGGAAAACAGCATAAACTGGATGAACAGTAAACATTTTAACAAAATAAAACTACTTAGAAATATTGCAAGAAATTGTTTGATATTCCAGCATGTAGAGTAATCACTGTGCTTCAAATACTGAAATTGATAGTATTCAATGAAATATAAACGAAGATAGAGCATGTTTTAATCGGTGGTATTCATGAAGTTGCGGATACTTTGATTCCCGATATAAGTCACTTCAGATAACAGAGACATTCAACAAATTGGGCACTCTGATAACCGAGTTTTATCTTCTACCTGAAATGCATTTATGTATATTATGGCTATTCTTACCAAACATTTTGAAGTACGAATCAATTTGCATTGTCAAGCCCGACACATTGGGAATTGATGCATAACGTAATTACATACACATGTAAAATATAACCAATGGCGTTGATCGTTTTCAAAAAACTTAGTACTATTAATTTATATAATTAATATTATAAGTGCAAATTTTAAATAAGATTCAACTGCTCTTTTCTGAAGTAATATATTTCAAGTGACGACCGAAAATAATTGTCTAAATAATAAACTTGTTTTTAAGTGGTAAATTGAGATTAAGAGAATTGAAAATACAACGGATCATGTGAATCAACACGACTGTGTTCAACTGAACTTATAGCAGGACTCTAGATAAGGGGAGCAAGGGGTCTTAAAGCGGCCAATACAACTCATAAAATCCTTTGTCAGTGGTGCTCATTAGAATCGCATCATGAAGACGATACTAATGCGTAGCCATAAAATTTAAAAGAGATTGGAAAACTCACTTTATATTGAGCTCTACTTATATGAAGCACTTCCCTTTACACTTCCCTTTCCCTTTTATTATCATATTCCAAAGGGATAAGTACATGTTTCGGTAATTCGTTTTTAATTTACATCAGTTCATACACTTTTATGTATTGCCTGCTTACTATAGCAGTATTCCACAGCGAATTCTGCATTTCTGATTCACTATATAGAGTGTGTTATATCTGGTAAAAAGTGTCGAGTTATCCGGAATCGAAGTGTCATTGTCTTTGAGATGATCGGTAAAAGAAGTGTCCATGAAAATTTGACATCCGACTCTTAAAACATTTGAATTTCCCCAAATACGTTATTTAACAAAAATTTAACATGTTGTAACATTAATGGACATATTGATCTTTTATTTCAATTAGTTGGCACGTTCTTGATTTATTTCCAAGTATTTTTATTTTGTTGAAATACGTACTGACCATCGAATTCATGACGATTATCGATGAAATTTTATCTCTTTTTTTATAATCCACTTTTTTTCACGACTTTCTTGCTCCGCAATACGATGTACTATACCATTAATCGACCGAACAATGTTACGTGCCTGAAAACCAAATGAACAGAACATACATGCAAAAATTTGAGATATATATTTAAAGAACCTTATTGTTGTAATGCAGAGAGAATTTATTTTAAATATTTCGTTGCCTCTGGTATAAACAGTGACCTAATAAAGCAGTGACCGAATAAACTAGCTGATATCCGTCAGTACATACGGTATTCCTACGCGCCGATTAACATGTTCTAGTATTTGACCTTTGAAATTAATTTAGACGCATTCTGAATGTCACAAAAAACGCTTTGACGCGTGTTTTCGTGTACATCACATTTTATTGTGTTTCTTTTTTTTTAAATATAACCGAACAAGCTTTCTGTATTTATTTGTATTCGCTTGATTACGCTATTTATGATGCGTCTTGTGTATCGTCATATCTGTGACGAAACATTTTGGGGACACAATTAGGATGTCGTGTTTTTTATAAAGTCAAATATTTGTTAAAACCGTCAAACAAATCCAAAAAAAAATTTGGATTGTGTGTTTGTCTTGCATGATTCGATAGCAATAAAAAAATTGTTGTTTAACATAAATTTCGATAAATGGATGGAAGAACAGACAATGGAAGTGTATATCGTTGAAACTATATGGGTACATGTATAAGCGTTGGACTAAGGTTGTCATTGAGGTAAGCGTGTCGTTTATACTAAATTGACTTTTGTATGACTTTTGTCAAAGCATAAATAGTGTAATTAATCTGATCTATGGCACTATTTTAGCTGCAATTGATCCTTTTGTTGACTTGTTGCTCAATTTTATTTTTATCCGTTCTCGATTCGCTTTTTATTTGTCCTCGTATTTTGAATAGCAAAAAGGAACAGTTTAATGTGGAACTATGTTTACGTGACATAATTGGTTGTTATTTGGTCGTCAGGAATGTTGTGTACATGAAGGAGGCCCGACCAGAATATATATTTATTTATTATTAATAACTTGTATTTGATAAAATGTTTCAACGGAATAATTTTTAATGAAGCAGGATAAATCGAATACATAGTTGGTGCCGAGATGGCGAGAGTAAATCCGGTTCGGCCTAAAAAGGAAAATAGGGCTCACTTTACTAAAGCTCGCCCTATTTTCTTTTTTCTAAGCCTGGTCGGATAAACGTTCTCCATCTCGGCACCAACCATGTATTCTCGATATCAAATGGCTTAACAATAAGGCTCCCGTTCGACTTCATCGGTACATTACGTTATTTCCAGTTACCGCCAGTTTGAGACGCTGATCCATGAATGGCGGCTGAAGGCGGGCGAGTTCCAGGAGGATTACCCATGGAAGATCGCCGACTCGGACCTCGTGGAGTACAAACAAAAAGTAACCATAGTAACCATACTTGAAGATACAATCATACCAATCGCAGAAAAGCATAGAAGACCATAGAACTCTTGGCATGCATAACAACCGTATCAATCTGAAACAACTAAAGCCATGTGTAACAAGAGCACCGCATAACGGGTGCCACGCTTGGCTGCGAAAGCTTGTCAGAATTTTTTTTCTTAGAGGTCACAGTGACCTTGACCTTTGACCTAGTGACCCAACAAGAGATGTGTTTGCCAGAAACACAATGCCCCCTACTGCGCCACTTTGAAATAAAATTTATATTTATCATTTGGCAGGTATAGACATCATCTCCCTTCAAAGCTTTATTACTTCCCTTGGGTTTTGTCCAATCCAACCGGGGGGGGGGGGGTGTCTGTAGACAGTTAAAAATGACACAGTCAGACATCACTGACAACCAAGGCCTGTGGTTTATCAAAGAGATCATAGCCAGCGTTCATCATGTATGTATGGACATAAGTCCACTGGTATTTAATGAAAACTAGCATTCACAAATTAGAACAGGTTAGAAATGATAATTATATCAAGAGATGTGTTCGTCAGAAACACAATGCCCCTATTGCGCCGCTTTGCAATATAACTTCTATTTATCATTTGGCAGGTATAGAAATCATCTCCCGTTAAAGCTTATTACTTCCCTTGAATTGTGTCCACTCCAACCGGGGGGAGGGGGTAGTCTCACAGTCAATTATGACCATGTCAGACATCACTGACAACCGAGGCCTGTGGTTTAAAAGATATCACCGGTCAGAGTTTTTTTCTTTTTCATAAATCAGGTCAGAGGTTTTTTTTGTTTTATTTTTGTCTTTTCCATATTTTTTTTTAAATAATAATAATAATTATAAATAAAAAAATCAGGTCAGTGTTGTTTTTTTTTCTTTTTCAGTGTTGATCATGTATCTAAGGACATAAGTTCACTAGGTATGTAATGAACATCAAAGAAATTATAATTATATCATTTAAAAAAAATCTTTGACAAATCAATCATTTGAGTTATAAATAATCAAAATAATGAATCTGTACAGTAACTGTGAAAAGAACTTCAATTCTTGGTAAAGAAATATATAATATGAGATTTATAATTATATAAATTACTTCCCTTGAAAATAATTGTCTCTAACAAATCTCTATTTTTAGTAGCAAATAATTAAAAGCCACTACCGTGACTGTGATTGACCACTCGAAATGTGCTGCTCCATGAGATACACATGCATGCCAAAAATATAAAGTGGCTATGTTTAATATTGAATATTTATCTCCCTTTTTAAAGCTTATTACTTCCCTTAAATTTGAATTTTTTACCGTAGACCGGAAAGGATGACCTTGACCTTTACCTTTTACCACAATGTGTTTGTCAGAAATACAATGCCGCCTACTGCGCCGCTTTAATTTATTTAACAAACATATATACCTGGGCAGGTCAGATAACTATGTCCATTTTAAGCTTATTACTTCCCTTGACTTTGTTTTTTCGACCCTAGACCTTGAAGGATGATGTTCACCTTGAAATTTTACCACTCAAAATGTGGAGCTCCATGAGATACACATGTATACCAAATATCAAGGTGCTATCTTCAATATTTAAAAAGTTATGGCCAATGTTAAGGTCTTAGCACGACGCCTACGACGGACGTCGGACGGCGGACGGCGGACGGCGGACGACGAGATGGCTATGACAATAGGTCGGGTTTTCTCCGAAAACAGCCTCGCTAAAAACAGTTGCAATCGTTAACGTTTATTCCATGTTTTCAAAAGATGCGCAAGTTCACGTTGCTTGATTGTGTTATTTTAGAGGTTCATCCGTCAAAGTATTTCGTATAACAAGGGGACGGATACGCAGTGATAGGATTCTTAAGAGATGTAAAACAACTGTGACACCAATCGTCCGTTGCAGTTAACGTGCGGTGTAAACAGGAAGCAATTTAGATTTTTAAACGAAAGGTTCTTGTTTGGTTTCTGTTACAGAATTATGTTTATTCTTATTTTCTTAAATGTAGTGTATACAATTTATGCATTATGATTTAATTATACTAAAAGCAAATAAAGCAGAAGATAAGAAAGACGAAATGAGTCGCGTTCTGAGAAAACTTGGCATAATGCATGTGCGTAAAGTGTCGTCCCTGATTAGTCTGTGCAGTCAGCACAGGCTAATCAGGGACGACACTTTCCGCCTAAACTTGATTTTTGCTAAGAAGAGATTTCATTTAAACGAAAAATGTCATAAAAGCAGAGAGTGCCGTCCCTGATTAGCCTGTGCGGACTGCACAGGCTAATCTGGGACGACACTTTACGCACATGCATTATGCCAAGTTTTCTCATAAAACGACTCAAATTATATGTCCATTTGTCGATTTGTTCATGTATTTGTTGTGTATCTTTAAAAATGGTTCCAAGCAGGTAAAGAACATGCCGGGTAAACTTCAATTGATGAAAAACTATAATAAAACACACAACTCGTGAAGCTTTGGGACTCAAATTATCTTAGTATCGGTGAATAATACGATGATCGTACCACTTGGTCATTTATTTCAATTTTGAAGCAACTATAACACCTTTCTGTATTGATAATTATTCTTAAATATTTCTTCGAATTAATTTTCTACTCGATATTTGGACTACGTCATTTGAGGAATTACGAAATCCTGTCGGTGATAAAAAAAAACTACGCATTCAATCAGCGTTAATTAATGCACATTTTGTCATAAGCAACGGGACTATACTTAAATATCGATACAATAAGATGTTATGATATGAAGCTATGGAAAAATCCTAAAGTAACCTGAAAGTAATAAAACCGGATACGAGTATTTCATAATTTCCAAATACTCCATATAAATGTTTGAAAGCATTTGCACATGTACTTATGTTTTGTTTTCCGTTAAACAACAGGTTACAGAGAAAATTAGAAATAGGCGGAGTACATAATGTATTCATAAAATGTGTATTTAAATGAATATCTATCCCTCTCATTGGTATGCATATTTCGAATGAGACCTTATTCGTCCGTTGTGTGTCAATAAATGCAAAAACAAAAACAACGTACTTTTGTCGCACCCTTAATTTCCAGGAATAATTATTTCTAATTGCCATTGGGATAAATTATATCAAAGTCGAATGAACGGTCCTTTTGAATGGATGAATGATCTCAGTTTATAGAGGTTATGTGGTTGCTTTAGAACGCCAAATCATGTCGCTTGTTATGATAAACTGTATGGTGATCATCGTGATTGTCCGATTTATCATCACATCCACATTATGATTGTGATGATGATGTTGGTGAAGACCACGAGCAGATTTGACATCATTTCAGTACCAGCCTTAATATAAGTGGCAACAATAACAGCAAACGTGTCGCCGCCACTGTCATCATATTCATCACCATCATTATAGTCACAATCTTCGTCGTGATCATCATTATTGTCACTCTCATCAACATCCTCCGTCATTATGTTCACTCTCATCAACATCCTCTGTCATCATATTCACTCTCATCAACATCCTCCGTCACTATGCTCACTCTCATCAACATCCTCCGTCACCATATTCACTCTCATCAACATCCTCCGTCACCATATTCACTCTCATCAACATCCTCCGTCACTATGCTCACTCTCATCAACATCCTCCGTCACCATATTCACTCTCATCAACATCCTCCGTCATTATGTTCACTCTCATCAACATCCTCTGTCACCATATTCACTCTCATCAACATCCTCCGTCACCATATTCACTCTCATCAACATCCTCCGTCACTATGCTCACTCTCATCAATATCCTCCGTCACCATATTCACTCTCATCAACATCCTCCGTCATTATGTTCACTCTCATCAACATCCTCTGTCACCATATTCACTCTCATCAACATCCTCCGTCACTATGCTCACTCTCATCAACATCCTCCGTTACTATGTTCACTCTCATCAACATCCTCCATCACTATGTTCACTCTCATCAACATCCTCCGTCGCCATATTCACTCTCATCAACATCCTCCGTCACTATGCTCACCCTCATAAACATCCTCCGTCACTATAGTTACCCTCACCAAAATCCTCCGTCACCATATTCACTCTCATCAACATCATCCGTCACCATATTCATAAACATCCTCCGTCACTATGTTCACTCTCATCAACATCCTCCGTTTCTATGTTCACTCTCATAAAAATCCTCCGTCTCTATGTTCACTCTCATCAAAATCCTCCGTCACTATGCTCACCCTCATAAACATCCTCCGTCACTATGTTTACCCTCACCAACATTCTCCGTCACCATATTCACTCTCATCAAAATCCTCCGTCATTATTTTCACTCTCATCAACATCCTCCGTCACTATGTTCACTCTGATCAAAATCCTCCGTCACTATGCTCAGCCTCATAAACATCCTCCGTCACTACGTTCACTCTGATCAAAATCCTCCGTCACTATGCTCACCCTCATAAACATCCTCCGTCACTATGTTTACCCTCACCAACATTATCCGTCACCATATTCACTCTCATCAAAATCCTCCGTCATTATGTTCACTCTCATCAACATCCTCCGTCACTATGTTCACTCTGATCAAAATCCTCCGTCACTATGCTCACCCTCATAAACATCCTCCGTCACTACGTTCACTCTCATTTCTTTCGGTTTCTATATTGGTGACATTCTTACCTGAGTGTTCGTGTGAGATTTCACCGTCGTAGTTATTCCGATTGTCGTTATCATCGCCATCATATTAGTGATATTACGTTCAGTGTGGATTTTCTTCGTATGTAAATAAATAACGGTAATACATTAAAATATTATTATGTAAATAAATCGGTTGATGTCTTCGTGACGAAGATATAATTCTGATGATATTCTCCATTTTTATTGAGACATGGGAATATGTTTTTAAATTAAATGCTTTTAAATAAGATCGCAATACCTTGCACGTAAACAATCAGAAAGCTTTCGTAGAGATGGCTGATAAAAATGGAGAGAAAATAATTACTGAATGGAAGATAATTATGCCCTGCCAGTAATTCTGTTTGCCAATAGATGTTACTAACCGTGCGTTAGATTAATTAGATTTGTTCTTGTCGATTAATCAGGGGTCTATTACCATCAAGAACTCTAAAAACTAGGAGGGTCTGTTTGCAAAGCTTCGGTTTAATTTCTGTAACTAATTGGTTTTCAATTAAATGTGTTTGCGTGTGTCGACTACCGTATGAGCGAATCTTATACTGTTTCCAGAAACTTTGTGTGACGCTATCGTTATACATGTACGCTGATTATATATATATATATATATATATATATATATATATATATATATATATATATATATATATATATATATATATATATATATATATATATATATATATATATATATATATATATATTATGGAGCCATATATGCATTTAAATGTTATATGAATCCAACAAGTCTCGATATGACACATGTATAAACAAAGTTCCGATAAACTGGTTAGGTGACCGTTTCAGAAAGCTGTCGTAAGTGACTTACGATTCGTCAGCATTTTTTTTTCTCACAAAACAACCTTACATAATAACTTATTGTGTTAAAAATCTGACCGCAACTAGTTTATGAATCGTTACTTAATTACGACGGTTTATTAAAAAGGCGACACGGTTTCGCCCTGGTCCATGAGGGAAGAACCATGCCCATGTATCTTTTATGATCATTGATTTTTTTTTAAATTTATTATAGTGTGATTTAACAAAAAATAGATGTCGCAAAATAAACAACAATAATTGAAATGTTGTTTTCCTTCTGCTGCAGACGTACAAAAACCTACGAATCCGAGAGAAGCTTCTGGAACACTCCATGGACGCATCTCTGATTGTAATGTAAGTATTGAGTGTATCCATATCAAACAACTTTCAAGAAATAGTGCGAACTCGATATCCGAAAAAAGGTCAACATGGTCGAAAATGAGCTGCGTCATGCGAAAAAGTGTCTTATGCCATATGCAGCACACATAGCTGCAGACCTAGCTGCACAAGCGCGCAGTCTGGTAAAAAGCTACGCTGTCCGCTAAAAAGTCACGCAAGGTTTCGTGGCCTCATTAGCGGCTAGGGTAACTCCTGACCACACTGCGCGGATCCGCAAACTGGGCTGGAGCTACACTGGCCGTAAATCTCAGACCCATTTCCGAATGAAGCATCACATATTGTAAGTGATATGGGCCCACATTAAATCATCCGGCTGACGTTTTTTATTTATTTCTGTTTGAACTGAACGTTTTTGTCAAATGCCATTATTTCTGAGACAACTATATTTCTCTTTTTGCACTAATCATTTTCACATCAGTATATTCATTAATTATAAATACGTTTACATCGGTGCTGTCTCTTATTTTCCTATTAACGTGTTATGTCCTCTGAGGGCAGTATCTTTGCAAACAAGTATGCCTATAAGGCTATGAATACTTTGCTATACAAGTGTAAAATGTATGAACTCAAACCTAAAACACTTTGCCAGTTATTTGATGCATTTGTTGGTTCTATTCTTAACTATGCCTTCGAAATATGGGGTTTTACAAAGTCTAAAGAAATAGAACGTATCCATTTAAAGTTCTGTAAACAAATGCTACAAGTAAGACTCAACAGTTGTAACGCATGTGTTTACGGAGAGTTGGGTAGATACCCACTTTACATAAATCGTTTTATAAGAATGTTAAAATATTGGTTTAAAATTAGATTGAGTGATAATATTATTCTCCAAACTGTGTATAATATGAATGTTGTAGAGTGTCATAAAGGAAACATCAATTGGGTCTCACATATTAAACAGTTGTTAAACGATTATGGTTATGGATATGTTTTTAATAACCCTAGCTCTGTGTGTGTTAATTCTTTTATATGTCAGTTTAGAAATAGACTTATAGATACATTTAAACAGGAATGGTTTGGTACATTAAGTAACAGTACTGTATTAGACATGTACAGAGTTTTTAAACCAACAATTGTATACGAATCTTACTTGGATTTGTTATCAAGAAGTTTGCGTACCCAATTTGTTAAGTTAAGAATTTCTGTTCACTCACTGAGAATCCAAACTGGGAGATATGGGCATAATAATATTCCTCGCAACGAAAGATGCTGTGTTTGTTGCAATAGTAGAGATATTGAAGATGAGTTTCACTTTGTTTGTATTTGTCCATGTTTTAGTGTTTTACGACAAAAATACCTTAAAAGGTATTTATATGTTAATCCATCTGTGTTTAAGTATCACCAATTACTGACTTCATCCGATAAAAACGAACTTGTCAAGTTGTGTAAATATATAAAAGAAGCATTTGTAATTCGCAATTCATTTATCAATAATACCATATAGAGTCTAACCGGTATCACCTACACATCTTTCTGTCATTATATGTTTAGAAAATTTACTATATGCTTTTTCTTCATTTGTATTTTTTTTTTGTGTGTTATATATATATATATGTTTTCAACTTAAATGAAATGAAAACGTGACATATTTATTTTATACTGTTTGTATTAAGACGATGTACTTATGTATAAGTCTAAATAAAATGTCTGTTCTGTTCTGTTCTGTTCCTATAGTATTATTTTGGTATACATGTCTATAATAAATTTTAATTGTGATGCCCTTGAAAAAATAATAGATGTACGACTGAAAATTTTTAAGCATACCCTTTTAACTGATAAATCTCATTCAGATATGTTCACATTCTCACATTTCTGTCCCCTCTGATACAGGACGTTGCCCGTTCCCCGCAAGACGGCGTGTCCGGCGGGTCTTTACCTCGGCTGGCTCGAGATTCTCACCAGCGACCTTCCGCCCACCCTGCTTCTCCGGGGAAACCAAGAGAGCGTGCTCACGTACTACTCATAGAGAGATGACGTCATATAGACACAAGCTTCTTTCCGGAGTGTTGATGTAAACTGCGAGTGGACTGGTGATTGACGAAGTATATCATATGTCATACGCCACGTTTCGTAGAGTTAACTGGCCTATAAATAAACTGATGCCCTTATATGCTAGAATTAAAATAGTAGAGTTTATGTGTTCATCTTGAAAAGTACATTTACATTAACCTTACTACTAATACACACGTGAAACAGTAAGCTACGTTACAGAGTTTATCTTATAAACACCAAAACTCTGTAACGTAGCTTATTGATAATCATTCAAACTTTAAAGACTTATAACGTCACATAATACGTCAATAATTAATGCATACGATATCCGAAGCCTTTTGACGTCAACGGATCGTCATTTATTTCGTGTGTGAATTGATAATACTTTGATGTAAATATATGATCGGAACTCTTATTTGGTCATACTTTATTTTGATTAATATTATTTAACGTGAGCATGTCGATAGACTCTCTTCAGACCATTCTTACATGAACAATATAGATATGAGCTACGTTATGCGAAATGCGACTTATGGTATAAACGGCCAGCGTAGCTCCACACTAGCCTACGCATTCACAAAGTATGGTAAGGAGCTACGCTGTCTGCTATAAAGTAACGCAATGTTTTTATAGAACATGGTAGCTCCTGACCAGACTGCGCATGCTGGCATAGAGCTACGCTTGTCGCATAAGGCATAAGACACATTTTCACATGCCGCGACTCATATAACACTTTGTAAACATGCATGTTTTACACGTTAGACTTTAGTGTTGCTTTTAGATTAATGTACGCTGTATGTACAATTCGCTGTATATTTTGGTTGGACAAATATTAACATTATATCGTTTGTATGATATTCAATCAAAAAGCTTGATATGTGATGCATATTCATTACTCTATAAATTTCAGCACCATTTGTCTTTTTATACTTATTAAATAATTAAATATGCAAAATGGGTCTAAGGGAAAATGCCGCAAGTGAACGCACCAGACATAATTGAAAGTACCATATGATCAAAATACACTATAGATATGTTATCCTTTAAAGTGTTTCAACGGATGCAAATAGGTCCGCCTCTCTGTCCAAGAATACACAATCGTGTGATTATTTCGCAAGACCTGCTCCCACTTCGGAGAAACTTGAATTACAATTTGCGACGTGAAAATTATTCACGCATTGATATTTTCAAAATAAATCAAAGGTCAGGTAACGGCATTTTATATTAAAAGTACTTTAAATTGAACAACACTTAGTTTTGTACTTTCGCATAAAGAAAAGTGACAAACGTATTTTGTTGCAATTTAATTATGAATAATATGATGTCAGATGGCTGTAATAATGTTAGAAATTTGTAAATCTTTCGACGATTTTTGCCTCAAAATATATACATGGAATATTTTTTTTTGTTATGATATCCTGATTACATCGAGAAAAAAATCGCAATCTTTCTACTTATATGAATTTTTATTGATGAAATTATTATGCATTACTTATTTATCTGGATACTGTTGTCGTAATATTAAATACATACAATTTCTTGATACGGTTTGCTTACAAGCTCAATTTTTTATTATGAAATTAGATCTATTATTGGTTTATGAATTCGTATTTTTATTTTCATACAGTTCATAGGACCTTGCCTTTGCTTGTAAAATACAAGTATTATAAACTTTAAACATTGATCACATGGTTGGGACAAATCTCTATTGCAATCCCTTCATACTCTGACCCTGTCTAGTTCCCTTTTCAAGACGTAGACTAGGAATAAAATATCTGGCACCAGCTTGCAAGCACGTGCGCAACAGAATATCGCGACTTTCGCACGTGGTAAGCCAACAAATGAACCAGTCTAATTATATGATAGATTATCAACCAAAACACAATCCGCCATAATAAAATTAATCATGACAATGGACTTCATCTTTTATTAGGAATCATCTTCTTCATAAATGCGATTCTGAACTTTAAATGAGGGAGAATTAATTCATTTTGAAATGATTTCAGCAAATAAAAGCTCACGTGACTGTTACTCGTCATTGAATGAAGCGCGCTGTTTTTCACTAACGGCACTGCGCATGCGTTTCAGCACGTGCCCTGACGTCAGTCACCCATCTGTTAGCAGACGAAAATTACTGTTCGTTGAACATACGACACCCTCTCTCGCATCTGTCATTTAATTCCACAGTTTAGTTTGAACTTAACAATTAAGACGTATTTTATTTGTTTACAATATCTTGATCTTTCTATTAAATTCATCAATATGCAACCGTTTCTCAAAGAAAAGAAATCGCGATAGTAGAGATTGAGCTCAAACAATTAAAGTGGAAAGCTTTGTTATTTTACCACCGCTAGATAAACTTGGAAATTAATACCCACAATGCCCCGCTAACACAGACAGCGCATGCGTACAGCGCAACGGCCACGTGCCGCTAGCCATAAGTTGATTGCCTTTGACTTATCATTCTATTTATCAGAAAAAAGCTGTATAAGATGTCGATATTTTTATTAATTAAAAATAAACGATGTACTCCTACATGAACCCAAAACACTCTTTTAAGAAATCATCGATAAATCTAGAACAACAAAGAAATCAGTACTTGACAATGTGTCTGATTTCGCTATTTATTATGTAAATGGAAATGGTTGCATGATCATTTTGGAGCAATTAAAGCTTGTGTTTGACTATAAACATGCCGAGTTGCGTTTTAAGACTGATTAGAGTTTGAAAACGTTTTATTGAGACTCAGTCAGTTATGAGTTTGTTTTGTCTTGCACGGACATAAAATAGTGACCAAATCATAAAGTGATCAAATGGTGTAATTTACACTGTTCCGTATAGTACATTATCTCGAATTTCGCTAAACGCTCGCGAACATTCTCCGTGTCTCTCAATTTACTTTGGGGTTATCTGAGACCATTCAATTAAAGTTGAAGAGAACAGTCACCGGAAATTACATCACATAAATATTCCCCGAATATCATATTTACGTTACAAAACTTTAAGGCCAAACAATCGTTTGGAACTATTTCCCAGTGGACCTATCCGTCATGGACCGAATTACCGCCGGACTAATTACAGAGACGCGGTAATATTACTCGACTATTGAGCTACAGGAAGTGATTGTGCGCTGGGTATTTCCTGGCAGGATGCTTTCAATACAATTTTGACTCTTCAGATTAACGCGTTATGCCCAAAACGACGTTGTTCCGTTTATATCTGCCCCTTTTCTATTGAGGAAAATAACGGTTATACAAACAGATTCAACGCATTACAAACACGCCATTTATCATCGTGTCAACGTCAACAAAAGGAGAATTTTGTCTAATCTAGGAATTTTGTAGCTGAGGAATTAATTTACATATAGACTGTCTTGTCGTTTTAGGGCAAAGATTTCTGGTGGTAGTTTATGAGAAAATAATAAAAAGTTGATTGAATACCCTTCACGGATACATTCATTTCTGTCAAATATGTGTGGCTTTGAAAACATAGTCACCAACGCCGAACCACACTTAAATAAAAATGACTTTGTTATTGTATATATCAGCCTTTGACGCTTTGGCACCAGCCTTGACGCTTGTGTACAAGCCTTTGACGCTTAGGTACCAGCCTTTGACGTTTGGGCACCAGACCTGGATGCTTGGGTTCCAGCCTTTGACGCTTGGGTACCAGCCTTTGACGATTGAGTTCCAGCCTGTGACGCTTGGGTACCAGTTTTTGATGCTTGAGTAAAGGCCTTTGATGCTTGGGCACCATCATTTGACGCTTTGGTTCAAGCCTTGACGCTTTGGTACCAAACTTTGACGAATGGGTAACGGCCTTTTATGCTTAGGTTCAAGGCTTTTGCGGTTTGGTTCCATCCTTTGACGCTTTGGTACCAGTCTTTGACGCTTTGGTTCCAGCTATTGATGCTTGGGTTCTAGCATTTAACGCTTGGGTTCAAGCCTTTATGCGCAGTCGCTAAGTACATGAAATCAGTAAACAAACCAAATATAGGCATTTCGCTTACTAGCAGAGGTCTGTCGCAAGATCGAAAATTTTCCTCGATATTATAAATAACTAATCATTATATACTACATTGGTTTGACGGATAGATCACAAATTAATAATAGTGAAGAAAAAAATCATATCCAATCAAGTGAGAGACGCTGACAAGCTAGCTGGTCCCAATAGCTCGCTTGATTAGGCATCAGCAGTTCGCAAAGTCTGAATGCATTAGTCCGATCACTGTTAAATACCAGTTTTTCTTTCAAGAAACCATAATTATGCGGAGAAAAGCTGTCGATGTATTGGATGAAATTATGCGGTACTCATGAGTTCGTTAGTGTTAGGCGCAGAAATCAGCGTTAACCCGAGCTATAATCAAGAGTATCGAGTGTTGTTAATTTCTTAGAAGAAATATCACAAACATATGTTAAGTAATTACACAGTATCCGCTATGAGAACACAACTTAGTTCATGTACGTGTACAACATTCACCTGTAAAAAGTGTATATTGGCACATTAAATTGTCCGGAACAGGAGCCCGGTTTATGAAACATCTTACGACAAAGGTAAATTTATGACGAAGCATTATCGATAAGCACCAACTTCAATGATTTTGGTCCTGCTCTGGGAAAACCGGCTTTGTGCATGTGCTTTAAGTGCCCAAATTAGCCTGTGGGGTCCGAAAAGCCCAGTACGTCAATTTCCACCTTTTTTAGAATGTTTCGTTTGAAAGAAGTCTCATCTAAACAAAAATCCAGTCTCAGCGGGCAATGCCATCGTTTACTCCAGACTGCACATGGGTCCAGTGTGCCATGCAGTTTACTCCAGACTGCACATGGTCCAGTCTCAGCGGGCAATGCCATCGTTTACTCCAGACTGCACATGGTCCAGTCCCAGCGGGCAATGCCATCGTTTACTCCAGACTGCACATGGTCCAGTCCCAGCGGGCAATGCCATCGTTTACTCCAGACTGCACATGGTAATCTGAGACGAAACTTAACGCACATGCATTAAGGGCAGCTCATTTGTATTTAAGTGAGCTAAATTTCATGCGTTAATTAAATGTGTCTTTATATATATTTAAGAAATAATGTTCGCCTTCTCATTGTTAATCTGTCTAGACAACGATTGTTTGTTATGATGCATTGGACTGAAACCATGGTGGAGCTAGGCAAGACTTGTACTATTTAGCAAATCAGATTGAAATAATTTGTAATGTGTGAGTTGATATTAAAAGTTGACGAAACACTTTAATTAGATGTTTGAGTACTTTTTCTTGACAGAAATTTTATTACGTGGGAATGTCACCGCATAAAGTTAATAATAATAATAATAATAATAATAATAATAATAATAATAATAATAATAATAATAATAATAATAATAATAATTATAATTATAATAATAATAATAATATTTCACTGCGTTAAGTCCACAGCCTTTCACTCAGTCTGGAATAATCCGTGTCTGACATTTACCAGAAATTCTGTATTCAACATTAGACATAACATTTAATAATTTAACTAATATTCCTTCCTGAGAGAACAGTATTGGGCTACAAATTAATTATTCGAAATTGGATTAAGTCCGAAAATAATGTTGTTTTATGCTATTCTGCAGACATCGCCGATGGCTGGCATTTAATAAACGTTGCCTTAAACTTAATGTTTGCCTAATATGATCAGTGATGGGAATTCGCGAATATAAATGATTAATATTGTATTTGAAATATTAATAAACAGTGCCCCCTAGTGAAATATCGCGACAGTAAATGATAGCATCGGTGGTTTGTTTAAATGCTAATAACAAATATGACAATATGTTTAATAGAGAAACTATATTTATAACGGCATTTCGGCCTAATGCATTCGATTACAATTGTGTATAATACAATCTCTTGATGAAAACGTTTTCGATAAAATATGCATCTGTAGTGTTTAAAGAAATATGTAAAATGATAAATATTTACATAGGTATGTTTGCTTGATTTTTTGTAAGGCATGTTAACAACGAAGACAATCATAATTATAATATGAGGAACAATAAAACTTCCCTTACAATGACAACAAATTAAATTCTGCTTATATTTCTTTATACTTGATTAAAACGAAACGAAGCAATTTCGCGATACCACACGTATCATTATACATCATGAAAATATTATCGCAGTGACTTGCACGTTTTGCTGCCTGTTATAAAGTACTTCTCCAGCACGTTACCTGAACGTTACCTGATCCGAACAGGTCGTAAAGTAATCAAACCACCGCCTGATTTCCCATCGGTCTCCTTGAGGCAAGAAACAATGTAAGAAGATTTAACATTTAAAATGACGGATGAAACTAACTCAGGCACGACATACGCAGTCATTTAATTAATTCTTTTCTTGCGGCCATTTCAACGCCGTTTCAATCTGAAATCAAATATAATTAATCGATTGTATATATTTTGCCAATATTTGTTCCGTGGGTAAAATGGTGAATCAACGAGAGACGTGTAGCGTGTGCATAACAGAGTGGGAAATTTTAACTGGACTCCGGAGAGTGCCAGCATATCGAACCGCGTTTTCATGAACTAGTAGTTCAATGCCTGCGCGTGGTGAAGGACATTGTGTTGGCACTAGGATCAAAATTTGCAAAGAGTTCCATGAACTTAACCCATTTATGCCTAGTAGACTCTCACATCTTCTAAATTTGATCAATTTATTTTCAAAATTAGGGATGTCTAGTATATCTATTTCTATATTTAGAATATTTATATAGAAATTCCTTTAAGCAAACAGCGTATACCCTGATGAGACGCCGCATCATGCGGCGTCTCATCTGGGTCTACGCTGTTTGCCAAGGCCTTTTTTCTAGACGATAGGCATACATGGGTTTATATGCTTTTCTTTTGTTTTTTAATATGTTTTTCTGTAGTCATGTGTGCCAAGATAAAGTAATAATTGTGCTACTCACGAAGACTGCATTCTATGTAATATATATGATGCATTTACGTCTGATTATTAATGATAAAGTTCTCTTTACTGAAACGTTTTAATTATGAAATGAATCATGATAAAGAGCAAATGATTCCTAAACATGGTGTTGAAACGTTTTTCATATGCATTCAAATGCGTGCAGGTTAATCGTCACTAAATTTATAAATATTGTCGACTGATATGAATGTTTGTTATTGCATTTTATTTCTTTTGAGGATAGTCAAGATATTGGAGTGTGTATTAATCTCCTTTGAACTGAACGACCTTGGTTTAATATCAGAGTATGAACATTTGATGGAAACGTAACTGTCAATAGGCATAAATGTGAATAGGTGCTTTAACCCATTTATGCCTAGCGTCTAGATAAAAGGCTTTTGCAAACAGCGTAGACCCAGATGAGACGCCGCATGATGCGGCGTCTCATCAGGGTCTGCGCTGTTTGCTTCAAGGAATTTCTGTAAGAAATATTCTAAATATATAAATACATACTCTAGACATCCCTAATTTTGGAAATAAATTGATCCAATTTAGAATGATGGGAGAGTCCACTAGGCATAAATGGGTTAAAAGCGGACACCAAGACAGCTGATAAAGTAATACACATTCAGGTATACATTTTTAAAAACAAAATCAATCAAAACTGAGAAGATCATAATATTACACAATATCACCAACGGAATTATATAACAAAAAAAAACACAGCTAGACGAAATATAGTAGGAACGGTAAAGATCATCGTAAGCGTGAAAACAAATAAAGGTCCAGTAGCACGAACGTTGTGACGTAAAAATTATCGAATAGTGTGATATTAATATCTAAGACGCTTTTGATTAGATCAGTGCAGAATATGTATCACTTTTGCGGAATGAGGTCCCTTTTCAGTGATAATTTAAAAGAAGTTACAATTTTCCGTCACATTGCACGGAACAATCAAGTTTCATGCCCGCCTCATTAACGTGCAGTTGACGCGGAGCCATCAGGGCGAGAAATGACCGCTCTCTCTACTAAGCATAATTTCATCAAAATTAGCCTCCGATTGATTGGCGACACTTTCTTCCGACAGCTCATAAATGGTGATTAAGAAAACATCGTGGTGGTATAAATGCGAAACGTCTTCAAAATCCCCCGATCGCGAATCAGTGCGACGTTTTTAGCGGAGAAAAACTGCTCAGTCTAAAATTATCTTTCGATCAAAATTAAATTGATGGACGGCAAATGTATTCAATGGGGATCACGTCGAATTAAGACCGGTAAATCCGGCTTAGATCTTGTTTCAGTAAATTGTGGCTTCTCGGACTTAATTAGAAGCTTTCAAGTCCGTTACAACCGTTCCATTTCCTTTTGTTATCTACTTGGAATTTTCACCATGATGGCTACTGCTCCGTGACATTAAGTCTGTCAAGTAAAGGCGAATAAATCATAGAGAATTATATACAAATATAGAGATCGTTCCATCACCAGAGTCTGCAGCAAAAGCATTGACGTCAACAACATGATTGTGGTCCATTAATTATCTTGTGGCACGTCTCAATTGTCCAATAATTTAATTATAGTCAGTTAAATGTTCTTCTGAACAACAATTGCTAAACATTAAAATTTATGAATGATCAAGATCTATAATTTTAAATTTCAGTATTGCCGTTAACATCATGATGATGTCATTTGATCTAAAGTATTGTAAACTGAACTTTATTAAAATTCATAAAGACCAAACAAAATTAATTTAACATAGGATAAATACCCGTTATTTTACATGAACGAATTTAACGAAGGTGACACATTTAGGTCTTCTGACTTTCTTTAGTGGATAAAATCATACTAGTATACGGATGGATTTAACTTCATTTGGAAAAAGTGAGTGAATTATTTAATGAAATAAGGTACGAAAGGGTGCAAATACATTAAGTCAACGCGAAAAATATGGTTTAGTAAAACAATTTCTTAATTGAACATTGGGCGCGGATTTCTCAATCGCAACTTGTTGGACTCAATTATTTCACGTGTGTTTTAATTCAAGTCGTGAGACACAACTTGCGCTTTGACGGTTCATGAAATTATTTGTGCGACTATTTTGACTCTTGTTATAGCAAGACGTTAAGTACGGAAGTCTCAGATAGGATCCCCAAATAGTCGAACGCATATGGTGGACTCTGGAAAAAAGATTTTTTGAAGAAATAAAATCACAAACACAAGACTATACCTTAAGCAAAACAAAAGATTCAGAGAGCGTAATTGTCTATTGACAAGGGGTACTAACACTGCCTGATTTCGGAGATAAGTGGTGGAAAATGGACAAGTATTGTGTGTTTTTTTCAACCCTGTTAACTTAACCGATGGTCTATCAATTAAAAATCCTTGATTACTTTGGAACTAAAATTCTTACAGAAAAATATTTATCATCTACCGACGGTATGCAACCATGATTAATTAAATATTCCTGTTACTGAAAAAAATAATTGAGAACCTATAGTCCGGTGCAATGAGTATATTTCGCATATAGCGCATCTTTAAAATAATACGGCATGCTTTGTAAACCCTAACCCTCATGTTCATAAATATAGAATACTTGGTCAGTGTTGAATACAGAGGAGTTTATTTTGAGATGCTTGGAAAACATAATCCACTTGTCTTGGCGAACACAACACGTATCTGTGTTCGACTCTTACTTGGTATTTTTTATCCTATCATTTATGCAAACAAAATAAAAAATGACTGAATACAAATGGTGTGAAAACTGACTTTTCCGTGGCAGCTTTGTGTCTAAGCTCCAGTTAATTTGTATCATGCATTTTTAAAATCTCGTCATAATGATTGGCTAGCGCGTTTGATCTGAAACAGTAAAAAGTACTGACATATCAGGACTGTTTTTAACTCACAAATGAATTGCGATTACCAGTATGAAGCACGAGATGGCGATTGAACGCAGAGATACAAACATGAAATATTGACATCCCCGTTTGACATGGCGCGTTTAGTAGTACTATTAACCCGAACCGATACAATCTTGTTAACCCGCGACCAGGCGAAATGCGACAATTTCGGATTATTTATTTAATTATTGAACAAGCACCTTGCCTGGGGCTTGACTGCCTATCGGTAATTAAATGACTCGGTTATCAACTTAAATTGTCGCGCTGTAAATTTAATAATTGAATAGGTCGTACAAATAGTCTAGTTGGACTCAATCAAAGTCTGGAAGTGCTTTGTTTGTCGGGTGAGGACATGAGAATTAGAGAGCGAGATTTCACGAGATAGACGGAGAAGCCGGGGATGTATCAAGTTGTGACAAATAAGCGTTGCAAAATGACCGAGAGATGGTCGCGATAGACCTTAATTTCGTTTTCCACCGATGTGTTAGAAAAGCAATCGAGATGAAGTGAAAAATAATTGGGAGGCGCAGTGTCGTCGCGTGCCGGTATGTACCCAGAGATGACTACGGGAAGATTCGGCTGAGATAGGCGTAATGTTGATCATGATATTAGTATCATTGATAACGACTGTCTCGTGTAAACAATACAAATGCTAGAAACGTATGCGTCTTTCTTGCAAATCAAAAAGTAACAAATTTTGCAAATTTTTGGCATGGACAATGGTAAGTGTTAACCAAATCTCTAGCCCTATAGCCGGACCGACTCTAACTGTTTTACGCTGACCCTTATTTGTGTTAATTTATTCCAGGTGGAGTTTCCGGTCAGTATCCTTAGTTCGAGCACATTCACTTAATAAATTAATAAAGTGTGTGATACTTTTTCCCACATTCGATCTCATTTAAATTAACAAAAAAAAAAAAAAAAAATAACTGAAACAATCATAAATTCATATTGGGAATAAATTTGCATGTCATATCATTTTATATGAAAGTTGATAATCATAAAAAAAATGACTAAGACACTTTTGCAGACCTACATATACTAATTTGTTGGCGATGTTGGTGGAAACAAATGGCATTTTCTGTTTTGCACTATGGTGTAAAATGACTAACAACTCGAATACTTAATCCTTTAAGCAATTAAAAAATCGCTTGGCTGTTAATGAAAATGAACAAGGTTTTATGGCAAATTCAACAGCATTTAATCTGCGTCATGCCATAATGGGTCTAATGCAAAATGCGGTCAGCGGAGCTATGGACCAGCATACGCTACCCGATATGGAGTCACCCAAGGATACATTGTATTATTAGTTGACAGGTTAGCTCCTTACCAGACCATGCGTATAGCTTAAGACCCATTTTCGCATGGCGCGTGTAATTTGCCATTAAATTATCTAAATACACCGGTGTCGAGCTTGATGTCAATAATTGAATATGTCCATTTCAAATTGCATTCATAATTAATATCGAAATGCAAATGCAATTAAATATACATATTAACCTTTACTTAATTTTTCTGAATGCTTACTTTGTAATATTGTGAAATGTTAAAATTAAATTCAATGTATATACAGCAATATACCTTAAATTATGGTCTGGTATGTTTAGGAAAAAAATGAAATCATAATAACTATCTAATCCGCTGTTTATGAACGATAACTTAAAAAAAAAAACAAAGACAGAAGTATGTTTCCACTTAAAGCAGCCAAAATGGATGGTAGATCGGTCGAAATAAATTTCATTTTTTAGATAAACTTGTTATTTATCACTGTATTAATTAAATGACAGAAATTTTAAAAATCTTTATGCGGCAGGTTTCTTCAACTGAAAACGTTAATTTACCGAATATGACATGCTTGATTTGCAACTATTTTAAAGAGGCACGTAGGGTTGTGAAAAAAACTTGTGTTCGCCTGATCAATACAATCGAGAACGAGAAAACTAAAAAGATGAAAAATATGCCATCACCATGGCTCAATCTTATGACCGTGCTTGCAACTCGACGAAACGCCGTGCAATATGTTCCATTTAATGTTAACGTAAATGAAAGAGGTATCTGTGAACGACAGAAATAATTCTCTTGAAAAGCGTTATTATTTAATCAGTTTCAATTAATTATTATATTTCAAAGAATAGTCATGTGTAGATATGGGCCGTGCTCTGTGAAGAGGGGGTTAAATGCATGTGCGTAAAGTGTCGTCCCAGATTAGCCTGTCAGCCCGCACAGGCTAATCAGGGTCGACACTTTCCACCTACGCTGGATTTTTGCTAAAGACAATTTGTTTTAGCAGTAAAATATTATAAAAGCGGAAAGTGTCGTCTATAATTAGCATTTGCGGACTGCACAGGTAAATCTGGGACGACACTTTACGCACATGCATTTAACCCCTTTTTCCCATAGCAAGGCCCATTTATATTACAAAGATAGCAAGCAGGAGCATACCCATTTAATATTTGAAATGTATAATCAGTAGGTTTTCTTTTTAATAAATATTAAAACCGTATTGTTAAACATGTTTGCAGGGCCATTCCCTTTATATAAAACCAAACTAAGTAATCGCAAGTATTTATGAAATAATAACATACAATCTCACTCTAGTAAAGATGATTGTTTTAAAATCATACATTTAAAAAATAATATCAAAATTCTAAAATAATATTTAAATAAGGTGCATTTAATAAGTATGATTTTTAATCACAAACAATATATCGCAACGAGGCCTTTACTACAATCATCGCATATGCAAACAAGTAAAAAAACTCATAATGATAAACAACACTTTGTGCAAAGTCGATTGTTCCTGACTGATAATTTACCATTTGAACACTATTCGCAATACAGGGTACGTTTGCATTAAAATAGCTCCTACTGAATGAGTCTGGAAATATTAAAATGCAGCATTCATTCATTTTAATAAGAAGAAAAGTATGTGATTATGATTTCAGCGGTTTTTTTTCAAGAGTCACAAACACGTTTATCCTCGAAACGAATGGCGTGCACGTTTTTTACTACGCAGAGTACCAGACAGCGTTGCAGTTCCAAATGGAAATAAGTATGTAATACAATAACAACAACACGTTTGTTATTAAAAAACGAATGGCCTGAAAATAGGCACAGCTTAAAAAAAAACACAATTTAAAGTGAAAAACATGTGGGTAAAGAATACAATATGAGGGTTTGTTTATGTTATATTTTTCACGCTTTCTTATTTTAGAAAGATATATAAATGATGACCTTTATTACTTGGTTGCCTTCATTTTATTTTTCGTCTATGATTTACACAAAATCTATCAATGACCACAATACATTAAACAACCGTTTCACTTGTAAGTGTCATGACCAACAATAAACCAAGATTTTATATACATAATCTTAATATTAATCTTGTTTGTAGATATTTAAACAATAATAAACAATCATGAATGTGTCGATCATTCCTTTGCCTAAATTAAAAAATAACTATCCGGGAACAACACTTATGAGACACAAACGGAACTTCATACAACACTTGACAAATGACAGAAAACTGGCATGTACACGTACGCACGCTGTATAACGAGTCATTAAACCCCAATACAAACAGAAACATACTTTAAAAAAAGAGCTTAGAGTTTAAACTAATCGTATCCGAAAGTAAATGTCTTCATATTCCGGAACACAAAATTTCATCTTATTCTAAGTTAATCCGTTTTCTCGCAATAAAACCACAATACAGGATGTAGTTCTATATAAATCTTAATGCATGTCACCCTTTGATGCACAATGTAGCAAGTGAACTTTCTTTCATCGCGCTTTCCTTATGCCTTTATTTATTAATTAAGAAATCCTTAAATTCACATTTCAAATACTTCGATATATCATTTAAGTTTTAAATGAAAGACCGTTAAAGTTAAAAAGCACCGTTAAATAAGGTCGCCCAGGTACAAATTGTTAAGAGGGCAGAACAAGTGGTAGACTACGCTTTAATTCACGATCTATAAAAATAAAGTTTCATTTACTTGTTTTTATGATTGTAAGATTTCACGCCATTGATCATAAGCGAAACATTATCATAAAGAATCAGTTTCAATCGGATTAACTTCACCGTAGCAAAATACCACAAACACGCTGTTAATTCAATCGACCGCTCGCACGTGACTATTCAGTGCGCATGAGCGGAAGTGATTGACATGAAGCGCTGTTGCGTTGTGGCCAATGAGAACACTGTTCAATGCTTCGTTTCCAACTAGCAGAAGACGACACGCCCTCCAGGCCAGCTGACAGCTTCATTTTCAAGTCGATAACAACAATATTTTCCATAGTCAATAGAAATTACAATAGGAGTTTTACCGTTAAACGTGTGGTAGTCATTATTTTAAATAATGCTGGAAGTATAAATGGATGTAGGCAGTCCCCGGGATGTTAATTATGTACGTTGTATAAAGACAAGTTAAAATAAGGGAATGAGTCAAATACCGCTTAGTTTCTGGAAGTATAGTTGTTGAAACTTATGTGAATAAAAAAAAAACAACACTTTTTATTAAAAAATTAATTACATGTTCGTTTTTTGTTTAAAACAGTGCGTGTTTGTCAAGAAGTTTATTTAAGACTTAACCATCATCACATGTTGAAGGTTCCACGGTGTAACGGTGCGACCAGCAGGTAATATACGTTTGCTTTTGTAACAATGATTATGATGATAATTATTATCATAAATGTCGTCGTCACTATCAAATAATCATCAGCATCGTAAGCAGCATCGGTAGCATCATCAGTTTCATGATGATGACGATGATGTTGATGATGATGATGATGATGATGATGATGATGATGATGATGATGATGATGATCATCATCATCATCATCATCATCATCATCATCACCATCATCATCACCACCACCACCATCATCATCATCATCATCATCATCATCATCATCATCATCATCATCATCATCATCATCATCATCATCATCATCATCATCATCATCATCATCATCATCATCATCATCCCCACCATCACAACCACCAGCATCATCTTCATCATCAGCAGCAGCAGAGGCAGTAGCAGCAGCAGCAGCATGCTTATCATCAACATATGAACTGAACATCAACATAATACAACCTTATGATCACTATGCTCAACAACTATTCGTCATCACTCACAAGTCACTTATTTAACTTACATAGTCATATGAAATAATATCTTTACATTGGCCTGACATAATACAAAAGTAACCTCTTAAAACTGTTCTCATGTTGTGGACGCTTTTATTTTTTACATTTTTGCCGTAATATTTGAATACATGTTGCTTATATGTAATGAAATACAGTTTATGAGCATAAATAACAACAACACCATTATAATAATTAGAAAATAATAATAATAATAATATAATAAATAATAATAATAATAATAATAATAATAATAATAATAATAATAATAATAATAATAATAATAATAAAGTTTATTAATCATATTTATAATGAAACATTTCTTTTGATACGGAAGAAATAAACACTAAGCAGATACTAATCTTATTGGGGAATAATTGTGAGTTACTATTTGTTTAGATGAATTATTTTCGCCAGCAATGATGAACTGTATCACTTGATGAGTTGTTTACTTCAAGATTGAGTTACGTATTTTTTAAGATAAAAAGTATCTAACACTACGGTTCGATAAATTGTAGCTGTCAACTTCTGTAAAAAAACGTATCGATCCTTAAATTTGAAAGACCGCCATATTTTGTTGTGTAAGCATTTGCAAATAAATATCTTATCTTGTATCTTATATTTTATTTGAAAACACACAAGTTAAATAAATAAAGTATATTTGCCTTATCGGCTTATTTTACATACTATCACATCGGTACTGTGTTCAATGATAGCTTCAATTATTTAAATAATTGTTAAATTAGTTAAACGAGTAATGTTACAATATTCAATGCTATTGCATGTTTACGGTTCAGATTTTCACCCTAACCGGGTCCATGTTTCTAATTGAAAATTTTAAACATGACTTCGTGTCATATCGCTTTATTGCCTATATTTTCGTCACCCGAACAGTCTACGAGTATGCGCGTAAAACAACGATAATTTTGTCAAATTTTTTAAAGCCCACAAACCCTCAAAATCAACGAATATTTCGTACAATATTTTGAAAAATAAAGTTAACACATAAACAAGCAATGTTCCTTATAGCAATAACCAAAATGTCAACGCTATATGTGTTCTGGTAACTTAGATTTAACAAGATACAAAATGCTCTTTTTTATTTTTGGCGGGACAATATATTCAACAAGTTAGTGTTCGTGTGTCGTATGAATATATATCGTTGCGGGAAATTAAAATTGAATTCATTGTGCAAAAAATAAAATAAAAACGAGCATTTTGTAAATTTTTGTATCTCGTTCAATCTATTTTACCCTACCACATCTAACATTGAAATTTTGGCTATTGCTATAAGGAACATTATTTTTTTATGGTGGAATTTATTTTATGAAACATTTTAGACTATTGCAAATCGTACAGTGCGAGTACAGTAATCACATTTTATGAGATTTAACAAATAAAAAAAAGTCAACATTCCCATTGTATTGCAAATTATACAAAACGTATTTTAAATTAACACGCTTTGATGAGTAATTACTAACTGATCAGCGTAAGTTCCATTCAAACATACTGTAAATAAAAAAATTATAAATAAGGGATTGCGACCTGTATGTACATAATTGTCACATCTTTAAACAAACGTTTGCACAATTGAACTGTTCAGCAATTCAGTTTCTTTTATATAAATATTAAAGACAATATGTTTCATAAGTTCTTGCACATCCTAAAATGTTCTACCGATGCGTGGTTGTGGCCTATTAAGTTTTGCAAACGTGGGTGCCGTAGCAAATGAACCTGTAACTAGAATTTGTGCGGTAAAACGTATTTTTTTTTTACCAAGAATACATCGTAGACAAAATCTACACTCAAAGTTTGTTTTCCCTTCTGTTGTTATTTTTTTACAATATATTTAAAAATGACGTATGACTAGAGATTTGTATTAGTCTGGTTTTCTGAGGGGAGATAACAACACTTATGTGTTTATTTCACTTGTTACATCTTATTTATAATCAAACAAAATGAAAAAAAAAAGATTATTGGGGTTCAACTTTGAATTCCTGAAAATCATTTAATGTTCGGTAAATTTTGAAATTGTACGCACAAATATTGGATGCAAAGTACCATGCAAATTAAAATATGAAAAAAGGAAAGAACATCATAATGTCGTATTAAATGTTTAAATCCTTTATATGAAGTAAGGAAACGTCATTTAATTGCGATTTTAGTTCTTTTTAATCTCTTTTAAATATCTTAATTTTATTTTTATGGAATGATGATGATGATGATGATGATGATACTTATTATCATAATAATAATAACAATATTTTATTGTTATTATGAATGAATGAATGAATAAATGAATGAATGAATGAATGAATGAATGAATGAATGAATGAATGAATGAATGAATATATGAATGAATGAATGAATGAATGAATGAATATGTTGTTAACCAACATTTTTCTAAATCAGCAAGTTTCAATTTGTCCTAGTGCATATAATTTATCCCCTGAACGATGCGACGCGTGAAAGAGAAATCAAAACGCAGGTAATGCAAATCCTTCAATTAATTACCGCGATTAGAACATTATCACCCAACGTTTTGCCATATGGGCCCGGGCCGTCACACGCATTTCATGCCGCGCAGACGATACGGACCATTCAGTTACCTGCCGTGTTATTACTGCAGAAACATGATCCGATTTTCCAAGTCAGTAAATCACAAACGCAGCGTATTGCCGTGAAATACTGATTACTTTTAGTTAAAATACGATTTCTGTAACCATATGGAGGCGGGATAAGCTCTCGACACCAGCGATTGGAAATGATACGAGGGATTAAGGAGTAGCAAGCGGGTCAAAGAAATCGAGCAGGGTGACAATGTTGTCGCCATATGGCCCCTCAAGTACGGGAGGGGGGGGGGGGAGGCGGCGTGGCATAGGGCTGGGGACATCGATCTTCATCGATCAAGTAAGGGTGCAAATACGAAATCAACACAAACGTTCGCGTTGATACGAAATAGTGAACGATAAAACGAGTTCCTCTGCGTAAGATCATCGAGTATACATGAAATATTACTAAATGGAAACTATTTTAATTAATGTATGAGTTAGACAACCAATTACACTGCACGCATAAACTAAAATCGATTTTCTTGATGTTTTTATACGATTGAAAAATTAATTATCTTTATATTTGTAGACTTACAACTTGTGTTTAATCAATACACGCGGTCGGTTGTGATATGTTCTATAATAACGCTATTTCAATTTGATTGTTTTCAATTCGGTTATGTATTGCATCAGATCGCAACGAGAAAAGTAAATGACATCTTTAAAAGTAATACTAAATGAACCCGTGACTTTCTAGGCACACGCACTTAAGAACGTCCATCTGATTTCGATTTACAATTCAGTAGCTGCTTAAAATTACATGATTGTGTGTTGTGTAATATTAAGGAACATTTGGTTGTATTAAGAGTAGACAACATCCAAACTATTTTAATCAAACACACATTATCCTTTGTAAATTAATAGTTCTGGTATACGTCTATACAATTAATTAAAAGTATACTTTCTTGTTGACTGTTTTAATGTAGTCCAATAAGAATACACATGATGATGTTATGCATTATGAAAAATATCCCCATTTCCCTTTATCATAATGCAGTACGCGAAGAATAATTAATTTATGTACACATTAGTTTGAAAATACTTTTAAATTATTGTTTAGAAACTGTTAAATAAAAACATTCAATAATACAAAATTGAATACAACTGAACTAAGTTTTACTAGTATACTTGACAAAAAATGACGTTTTAAATGGTGTATCAAGCGTTGCAAAATCGAATATTTTCATGTTTGTGTGGTAAAGTTGCTTCTATGTAACACAAGTTTATATGTCCATTATGTACATGTACATTGTAAATGTACTTTATGATATGCACATATTAACATGGGAAAATAAACATGCAATTTAAATCATGGCATTTACTTGAAACGATGTCAAGCTGTATTGTCAATCTGTTACTCTTTTTTTCCGTCAGGGTCACTCGATGTTTCTCACTTTCAATTTAAGATAACATGATTGAGAAAGAAAACATTCGATACGAAGGGGAAAAATCAGGAGGGATGCGACATTGCAAAGCGAAGTGACAAAAATCCTAGAACGCGTTTTCATTCTAATCCCGTTCCTGCACATGGTGTTTATTTTGTTCCAGCTCTTGTCGATCTTATGAATAAAAATACGAAACAAATTTCTTAGTTTTTTACAGCTCAAAGCCCATTTACCGGTAGATATTGTACAGCTCAAAGCTCATTATCCGGTAGATATTGTACAGCTCAAAGCCCATTTACCGGTAGATATTGCACAGCTCAAAGCCCATTTTCCGGTAGATATTGTAAGGTGAGTAATAAGCCTGGGGGTTTGTACGTTTTTATTGAGGACGACCGGCATCTGTAGATTGGTATTCAGGTTTAAATGAGCTTTCAATTTATTTACTGCGTTCCTATGTTTACATATATATTTCAATATTTTAATTTAAAGGATCGTTGTTAATTTATGTTATATGCGTTTTCTATTTCTTACTTTTTGTAACAACACGATGTTCTTTTACTGCGTACGTTTAACACAATGCTTTTACTGATATTATTTCGTAACTATTTCGTAACTCACCACATTCTACTAGCTTTAATAAGTATAATCAATTTATTAGCGGTTGCATTGTTCAATGATATGTATTTATTTAAAGTTCGCAGTATATCGCCAAATCAGAATATTTTATAAAGGTATTATTTTTTATTTAGTTTAATTATGCTTGAACGACGTGTGTCATGGTGCTTTTGAAAATGAACCTCTTACCCTAGAATAGATCGACACTGTGTTTTATTTAAAAAAAGGTTGTAAGCTCGAGATATCTGGCAACATAAACAATAGATAACTTGAATGAAAAACAACAACCTGCTTATCCAGTTGCAATCAGCGTAAATATATAAATGCGTGCAGGAAAGTGATTGGCATTTAGAATGAGCCGACTTGCAGGTACAAAAGTTTAAATGTGGTTAACGGAAAAGAAAAAAATTTTAGGTCAAATATATATTACATCAAGAATTAAATTATCTTAAATGAACACATGCGCACAAAATCAATAGAAATTACCACATCCAATTAGTTAAATCATAACATTAATTTGAACCTCATACCGCTTCATAGATACCACTGCTCTAGAAGGCTTTTTCAAGCCATTGACAGTTATCTTAAGTTTTCTCAAACGTTGTTAATATGACATATGTTTAATACATTGATTGATTGCCTGATTGATGGTTCGAACGAACAAACGAACGAAAGTTTACCGTTTATTGAGCTCCCAATAATATCACATATAAATTTCGTTATCGCGCACCGCTATCTCGCAATCTTGATTCGTGATTTCTCTTCTTCGTATCATGTTGTCGCGCTTGTAATACGTTTTCGAAATATCTCCGATGATGCAATAACTCAATTCATTAAATGACTTCGTTTTACTACCTATGCAAAAGAAATACATTGTATAGAACATAATTTTATGACACACATGTTGTATAATACCTAAGTACATGTAATATTTTATCAAACACAAAGTTGTACATAATATTCATAGGTAAATATTTAATATAAATATGTATTGTGTTTAATATATAAATACGTTTGACAAGCCATAGTTTTTAACATATATCCTTAAATTATGTGTGTTTTTTTTGTATTATGACAACTACCTTTAATATGTTAAAGTTATAAAGCATGTTTTCTGTTATTTTCTATAAAGTTTTACCTGCAATAGTAAGATTTTTAAAATCAATTATACACATATATCGCCCGTTGTTTTACAGAGTTATGGAGTTCGACCGATCCTCTACAGAGGAGTTAGAAAGCGAGCGCCGAGAGCCCAGAGGCGGCAAGCTCGGCTCCACGATTCTGAAGACGCCGGAGCAGACATCAAGCTACCCGTACCGTCAGAACACCGTCTCGACCGTGGTGCTACACGGCGTACCAATAGTCTCCCTTCTTATCGACGGCAAAGAGCGTCTGTGCCTGGCGCAGATCTCCAACACGCTCCTGAAGTCGTTCAGTTACAATGAGATCCACAACCGGCGCGTGGCGCTTGGAATCACGTGTGTCCAGTGCACGCCGGTCCAGCTGGAGATCCTGCGGCGCGCAGGTGCAATGCCCATTTCGTCCAGGCGGTGCGGCATGATCACCAAGCGTGAAGCTGAGCGACTGGTCAAGTCCTTCCTCGAGGATAACAGGCCACCGAAACTTCCGGATAGCTTCTACTTTGAGGTTCATCACAACTGCGGATGGGGTTGCAAAGGCAAATTTGAGCCATCGAGATACAACAGTTCAAGAGCTAAATGCATCCGCTGCAATGTTTGCAACCTATACTTTTCTCCCAATAAATTTATTTTCCATTTTCATCGTACAGCTGAGTCTAAATACAACCACCCGGATGCTGCTAATTTCAATTCGTGGAGACGTCACCTACACCTGGTACCCGGTACGGACACGGAGGATATTTTCCACGCCTGGGAGGACGTCAAGGCCATGTTTAATGGCGGAAGCCGGAAGCGGACGATGTCGTCCCCTTGCTTTCAGGAACCGCATTCACCCGAGTCACCGCCGGAACCAAAGCGAGCAAAGATCACCCCAGACGATAATTTTTTGAACGCTTCCGCATATAGTTCACAATATCAAAGCTACCCACTATTTTCCTTTCCACCGAAAGGCATGCCCTTCAACGCTTTGCCGAATTCTAATCCGATGTCCCTACATTATCCATTCAACAAAGCAGACCACGGCGAAGAACCAAAGTCATCTCATCCGCTGACGTTTAACCCATGGAGGCAGCCCAATGACTTTGTTATACCTCCTTATGATTTTTTCTGGGCAAGTCAGTTTACCCATCGGTCCTCTAGTCATCTTCCCGGATTTCGAGCTGAATTCGGGCATTCCTCCCCCGTGAAAGAACTGACCCCCTCAGAACACTCCCTCAGGCATTCATCGTCCGAGGGACACTCATCCTCCGAAGAGGAAGAACCCGTGTATAAAACCCCCGAAGAAACACATCCTTCCGGAAAATCACGCATCTCGGCGTTCAGACCCGTTGGAAAACAGGCTAGAAACCAGCATGAACCCGACCATAAACATCTTAAGGACATCCATGTAAGGGATGACGTAAATGACAGTGAAGATTTGGAAATTGACGTGGAGGACGGGAATGATATTGAAAAAACTGATTTTGGTGATAATTTAAACAAGGCGAGAGACATTAAAGAATCTGAATGTCATCATGTCAGAAGTTCAAAGGAACAATCGATGCAAGTGCTTTCACCTGCCTCAGCCGTCACATCTCCGTGTGGGCCCAAAAATAATTCACCGACTGTTAATATAACAGTAATTGATACGGTGAGTACTTCGACAATTGCTATTTTTTAACATTGTTGTTTACTTGAGTTACTTTTTGGAACGTCTGATAGTCTTCCTCATTAAGTCGCATTTAAAATATCGTATTTGCAAATAGCATCGATAGATTTTCTGAAAACACATGTAACGTGTGTAGTTCATACGTAGAAAGTAGTCAAATTACCGGTACACTAACTTCGTCACCATGAAATATATGATATAAAGTGAAAACAATCATCGCAAGTGTGTTTATTAATATCACAAACTTTTACGATTTTAATTCAAAAGAGATCAGTGAAAAAGTGTTTTCATGAGTGGCGCAGTTTAATGTTTACGATTAGATAAACTAAATCAATTATCAAAATGTCTTCTTTACTTTGTGTTTTTCTTACGTTGTATGTCATTTTATGCGTTTTTGCTATAATTTAGAAGTATACAACTCAGTAAGTGAAAAAAGTAACGTAAAATCGACAAAACTGTATTAATTCAGCAATAAAGACAACGTTTCTGCAGATCAAACGTGAAAATAGTCGATAATTTCATCTCTTATTTTCCATGTTTAAAAAACGGAATGGCCTGTTTGAAATTGCTATTTTCCTTCAAAGCACACGATACAATGAAAAGTTATGTTATAATAGAATAATGATGATTTATATGATTATCAAATTTTTATATAAAAAAATTATTTTAAGCAAAATACAATTTTCTTGCATTAAAAGTCCACATGTATTTGCTTGAACTCATGTCGGTTAAGCAATAACAAGACACGCGTTGTACTTTTCCGTTTCCACTTGTAAAAGCATGAAGGATTGACATTTGATTTAAATAAGTTATGTCGACGTAATGTTTAACAGCTGAAAATGAAAGTAACCGTTCTTGCGTATTTAACGAAGCCCATTATGTCCCGTCTCTTGTGTTATATTTACATGAGAAATCAGGTAAACAATCTTTTTGGATCACATGTTTAAAGATGCGATCGACGTATACGTGATTCTAACGGTAATTTAGTTCAGCAGTATGGTAAAATATTAATGAAAAAAACTGAACGTTAGAAATGCTGGTTGATGATTTTGGACGATTTAATGCCGGATTAAAGGAAGTTAGCAAACCGAGCGATGCATAAAACTGAATAATTTATTACCAGCACGCGACTCATTTAAAGCTTAAACATACAGGCTTTTCAGCAAGTTCTCTATTTTTATGCTCCGTGTAACTGCTCTAATTGAACTCGGGTTTTCCGGGTGTTCCGCGCTAATAGGGCGAGGTTGTTAACCGCACCGAGATTTCCCTTTAATCAACAGCACATCGAAAACACATTTACTTCATTTAAACATATATCGCTTTAAAGCCGGTCGTAAAAATTTCATTTTATGTCTTAAGCTTTAAAGATTGATTGATTTCATATTATAGGTGCTTGTTTGGTTCGGAAAGGTCGATTGTTGTCCTGTCAAATTTCATTTTGTCTTGAGTTATTAGAAAGAGAAAATGATTGTATTAAGAGACCTCCTACTTTATTACAGGGTTCACCCAAGGCGAGCGAGGGCGACACGATATCAACTAACAACAATGGTATGCAGACCTCGCTATCATTCGTCTAGTCTAGTTCAGTCTGTTATGTATTCATGATTTTATGATTTTAATTGTTATTGAAAAACAAAAACAAATTGTGAAAATTTCTATGAAAATATACACATTGTTAACGAAATGTTTGTTTGTTTATTTTATTTATTTTTTTAAAGCATCGAAACATCAAACTTACTAAAAAGAAGTTCGCGTATGATCCATATAAAAATTAAGTAATTGTAGCAAAATATTGTAAAGTAACTGCCTTCAATGACGATTTCAATTGAAATCATGGTGCTGTTATTGCGACTATCGGATTTTGTAAGTGCTTTTCTACTGCTTTTATGGTTTGTACAACGTCACCATTTAATTGCGAGTCGAGTTACGTTGCACGTTCTTCATTTCTTAGAAATCCCGGACACGAAGCGGGCGACCACAAACATAAAGGAACGAAGATTGTACGACTCCGAGGAACTTGAAGGCATGACAAAAGGTGCTTACTTAAAAAGATTACTTAAATCAAATTAGAAATGAGCCGCGCTCAGGGAAAAGGGGGTTTAATGCATGTGCGTAAAGTGTCGTCCCAGATTAGCATGTGCAGTCTGCAGTCAGCACAGGCTAATCAAGGACGACACTTTCCGCTTTTATGATATTTCCTGTTTAAAGAAAGTACCTTCTAAGAAAAAATACAGTGTATGCGGAAAGTGTCGTCCCTGGGAAGCACATGCATTAACCCCCCCCCCTTAAACAGAGTGCGGCTCAAATATTTATTATAGTTTTCAATACATCAGTAAGACTTTATATAAAATATGAATTTAATAAGACATTTAATCTAACCTGTCAAACACAAATGCCAATGCGATCTCGTGAACACTATTTTTGGTATTGAACAATTAAAAATTGATTGCTATCATATCTATATATACAGTCAATAATACTATTTGTAGAATACGCAAGATAAGAATGTCTTACGTTTAAATGGAAATTTGATGATGTTTTTAACTGTCATTGTGACGGTATAAGTACGGATGGCCAATTGGTCTAGGCATTGGACTTTAACTGCATGGGTCAGTGGTTCGAGCCCATTCGATAGTTACATTTTTCTTTCTTTAATTTTATTCTTGTTTTTGACTCAAGCTTTTTAGATCCCATGTTTATATTTATCAATATAAAGCATTTTATGACAAACGTCAATACATGTCAAAATCTGTATAAAGGTCCCTTTATATCAACCTGGATACGCATCTAAAACGTGTTTTTTTTGCGTTTCGATAAGCTTGTCATCTTGACCGCCGTAGAAACGTATGATTAAGTTATACCATATACTGTTGCATAAATTTTCTTAACAATAAAAATTAATATCTTACGATAATTTCTGATCACAATTTCCGTATATCTTAAGCAGAGGAGTTGCAACAGACGCTAGAACGCGAGATGGCGGTGCGTCGCCGCGTGGAGGGCGACATTCACCGGATCCGGAAATCCTTGGAGGAGCAGGTGCACAAGGAGAAGAATCAGAGGGACGAGATTTCCTCCCAACTGCAGGTCATGAAAGGTAAGGGTCACACGTACCAGCAAACTGTTGCTCGTGCTTATAACATCATACAACGATGTTCTTTGATTGCAGCAGTAACCTCATTATATATCGTAAAAAAACAACATTAGGTCACACTTTAAAGTTTAATGTTGATATTCTTTACAATTTATTTCATCTGCTAAAAGCTTAGAGACATGCTTGTGTGGATATCAAAAGTAATTATACCAAAACAGTATTTTTTATATGATTCTAATCTAAGCACGGATTGTTCCAATCGTATAGAACATTCCAATGATAAAATGGTTAAATAATGAATGATAAATAATGGTCTCGATCGTTTTGATCACAACGTATAAAATACGCCCGCATTAAAAAACTACCCAAAGAGCAGTTAACTGATGATTGGCAATTAGTAATTTAATTTTTGTTAGCATATAAAGCTGTTTTTGTGTGTGTGGAAAATAACGACATTTACATTAAAGAACAAATACTGGACTCAAAAACATTATCTTAAAAGTCAATGATTCCAACGTCACAAAGTTCGATCGAAATTACGACTCGTTTGATAATCGATTCCGTTCGTAAATTGGCACCTTAAGGTTGACTACTCACTGTACATTTCAGTGGCTCTGTGTAACGAACTCGAGCAGGAACGGAAGATCCGCTTAACGATGCAACAAAAACTAAGAGGTAACCAAACGAACGGTGTTCATATTTATCATTCAAACATATACACACATTATAGGTATTAACATATACCTTTGTTCAAAAACAAATTATTTATGGGGATACTCCACTTGATATTGCTCAATAGGTATACGTATTTCAGCTAAAATTCAATAAGTCGGTTAAAAAATGTTATATTTAAATAAATATTAAAGCAGTCGCCTTTCAGTCAACTTGGCAAATGTTGTAAACATCCCTTTGCTTTTATTTTCAAGAAGCGCACGAAGCTCTGCACAGCTTTTCTGGAAAGATGTTTAACGGCAGACCTTGCGCTACAGCCTCCGACATTCTGATTGGACGACCGTGATGACCTGCGAGTAGCAATATTGGAAGGCGTGACAGAGAACTTTGTATTTGTTTTCTAATAAAACTTAGTAGTGTTTGTGTTAATAAGAGACCTAGTTTAAGGAATGATCATTTTCTCCCCCATGTAGTATTCCCGTCTGCGTAGTTCTAGTACTAATGCACGGTAGATTGGCTCACCTTAAAGTATCTTATCATATGTGCTCTGTCAGATGACTGATAAATGGCTGTGCAGTGAACTTTTGCAGGATTACATTGCAATATACGGCTTTCATTGCATTTTGACATTATGTTAAATGGGGGTATGCATAAAATATTTTCCGCTGTTACAGTTGTTATCTCTACTTTGTATAAACGACACTAAAGAATTGTTTAACCCGTTTATTATACCTCAGTAACATGATTTTGTTACATAATTATTTCCATTTTTTGTAATTGTACCACAGTAATTATTTATGTTATAAGCAAAGTTGTTAATTTTATAGATGTATAAACAATTTATCCTAATGAAACCATTCGCTTTGGCAGTAATACAATGTTCCCAGTTCAGTAGACAATATACCGTGTATTGTGCTGATAGGATAAGTAAAAACCATTGCATGTTGCTAATACAGTGTAGATTTCTTATGGTTGTTGGAAGGGGGTCAAATAAAGGATATGTTAAAACTAGGCATTTAATCACATTTAATTCGTTTTGTATAATGTTTGCATACATTCCAGCTCTTGCCACCAAAACTCTTGATGTTTCACCGTATGTTTGAGTGTAACAACAGCTCTTTAATTTTGTTTTGAAGCATTTAGAAAGTCGGGCATTGTCTTTTACATCATATATTTGTTGTGTAAATAAAATATGAAAAAACACGTTGTTAACAACAAATTCATAACGAAAACAGCAACTTTTTATTTAAATAAATACATCTGTAGACTGTTGGACGTATTAAGGACTTAAGACCAGCCTGTGAAATCGCAGGTATGGGGCTACATTGTTCAATTAACACAAGGCTGGTGGTGTCATTGCAGACAAGGTAGATCCTCACCAGATTGCGCTTAATGCGCAGGGTGGTGTGAAGCTACAATTGCCACATATGGTAAAAGACCAATTTTCGTATAAAGCGGCTAAAACGAAATGGACTTTTTTTATCAATTTTGACCAACTGTTTGGTTTATATTTTGTGATTTACAATCTAAGGCAAATGCGCTTTGATAATTACATAGACAACTAATATAGCTTAAGGTATGCAATGTATCGACCAATTCATAGCAGTGAAGCAATCTGAAAATTTAATAATCTGCCTTTAATGTCTGTCAAATGAGTTATGTACCATGTTATGTATTCGAAATCACCGATCTGTACTAGCCGAGCATTCGACAGGGGAATAATACGCATTAAGGATAATTAAAAAGAATACTTGAGGTGTTTCATCGGTCATGTCAGGACCTTTCAGACATTTAATATTAAATAACTCATTAATCGTTAACAGTTGGCTGATAAACTGGTAACTAAAATCCTGTTGAATCGGGAACGCTATTCAAACACTATCTACTGCAGACGCCGCCGAGAGCAATCGTTCATTAATAATAAGAACTGCATGGCTTGACCAGGTTCTTGTCAATTATGCCTCATGCCTTTCTACCTTTCTAAGACCAGAGGGAATTAAAAACATTTAATTATTGAAAACTATTAAATTAAATTGTATTATTTTGATACACGTGAAATAACTACGAAACTCAATGCAGCTAATGTTTTATAATTATTTGAACGCCCCCTTCTATAAAATACACACAACGAATGATTAAAGATTGTATACAATCACAATATCAAATAGTTTCATCAGTTTAAAGCGATGATCATTAACACTTACTAGTATTTCTTATTACAAAACGCACAAAGCCTAACATGAATAGCTATGAACTATTAAGCTAAAGAAGCTTCAGCGTACAGTTTATATAGTATTGACATACCTGTACGCTGAAGCCAACCCCGTATCGAAAGTCAACCAGAGTCGTTACATATTTATGTCACGCTATAAATCAAAGAAAGCTCATTTTCTTGGATACATTTCTAAGTATATTGGTGAATGAATATAAATTACTGCATCGGGGAATATTTTAAGGTTCAAATGTTTCAAATGCATCTTTCAATAGATGAAAATAATTCTCATCAGTCTGAAATTCACAATTTTGACGCCATTGTCGCTTTGTCACGTGACGAGTTTTCATTTGGATACTTTAGGATCGACCTCGACATTTTTTTGCTCAAATTGTGAACATTACTTTCGTTTTCTGAAATCTATTATTAACAATATACATCTGGTGGATTATAAGACTGATTTCAGTGTGAAGCAGGTAGTTTTAAATAATATTTGTATTTACACTACAATTTGTTTACAAAACAAGCCAGAATAATCTAAACTACCGGAAAATGTCATTCTGAATTTGAAAACACTTGAGCACATGGTATTTTACTAAAAATAGAAATAACGTCATATGACCGTGAAATCTCGGGAGATTCGCATTTCAAGAAAGTCTGTCACATCGCTGTTTTTCTCGATATGAAAGAGAAGAACAGATAAATTTTAAATGTTTATTTTGTGAAAGAATATATCAGTTAAATGTGAAAAATGTCAATCTTTCCGATCAAGTGGTTGATTTGGGCCAATAACTGCATTTAAAACGCTGTTTTGGACCAGTCTTTGTTAACTGTCAACTTTTTGGGAATTTCTGGTTGACTTTCCTAATGGGGTTTGTCCATAAATATAATGTCGCGCCTGTCAAAAATCATAAAAAGCGACATTTAAAGTTATGGTAGCCAGAACTGTGAACTTTTCAGTTTAGACAAACATACACATTCCATGCATATGTTACCATCTTAACACTGATGTTTAAAGTGTTATCTTAGCGTATGTTGGGAGATAAAAAATACAACAACCAATGAAACATATTTTTTTAGTTTACAGAAAATGTTAATGTTACAGTTGATGCAGTACATGCAAAATAAATCGTGCGAGTATAATATTATATTTGCTTGATTTAATTAATTTAATTAATTTAGATGAACTCTGAACGTGTAGTCGTTTGACAAATAGTAAGAAGTTTGAAACTAATTTATTTTAACCCACAAAAGATTTCAATCATGCGCCTTTGTATAGTACCGAATTGTTGTCTTATTATTATAACTTGTAATGATTTAATCAGTACTTGACTTCGTATTTCATAATACGATTTTTTCCTGGTGGCACAACCCGAGTTTTATTGTGTTTGTATGTCATTAAATGCTTTCTATAAGCGAATTTCCCAGTTTGCATCAGCTAGAAAAGACTACGGCAGTAATCGAAAAAAAATGCCACAGAGGTGTTTAATATTCACATATACGAAATCAGATTAGTGCAAGCGCTGTCGAATTTCCCTATTATCAGAGTAGTAATTGAATTTCTTCGTGTGATTAAAAAACCTCCCGAGGAAATGTTTCTCTAACTACAGTGATCGCCTTCGCAATAAGGAATAGCCGTGCTTGGAATAATGAAATTGTCTTGCAACAACACATGTTAAACCGTTTTATCACTCGTGTCTACAGTTATCATAATAACTTACTAATTGTACACCTAAACTTTACATAATTGATAAATTTGTACTGTACTGTACTCAAAATAAATGTTGGTATATTGAATTAAAATTAATCGCAAAATTCAAAATCCTATAAATCTGACCAATACGCAATTGATCGTGTCCGTTTAATTAACATGTCAAACCATGGCGTATTTGTCAATATAACTAGAATTTGTCACAGACACTTATCCCCCCTCTCCCACGATACATGTTTGAACACAGACATATTGGTACAGTTGAGTAGAAACATTTTAGTTAGTTTGTGATGAATTCTAGGGTACGTGTGAGGTTAGGTTTTCATCAAAACGGATTGCCTTGACCGTGCCTATGTTCTGATCCCATTTTTAATCCCTGTAGATTCAGGGTTGGGTGTCTGTTATAGAAATAGTGTTAATCACACAATACTGTCTCTAATGATAGTCGCTGGACGTTCATGATATGCTATATATAATAATACAAAAGTTTTTTTTATGCCGTGTGCATGCAGTAGAACGTATGCCCGTACATGTGTGCAATATTGTCATACTTATGTGATCACAGACTGTTAGCAGTAGACTTCATAAATAAAGATGAAAGATATTTACAATCTTTTTTCACACCTAGTAAATTAGACACTCTTCAGCAAACACATAAGTAACTTGATCGTTAAAAGTGTTTGTAGACGAATAATTTTTTTCTAAAAAACGAACTTTAAAACCTAACCAATAATCGTTTGAAAAGATGTAAAAAGTTACGACACGTAAACATTAAATTTATGCATAATTCGAATCACGTTCCACGTTTTTTTCGTATATTTTAATTGTAAGCATGCTCTGTCATAGACAGACAGACAGACAGACAGACAGACAGACAGACAGTTTATTTCAATCCAATAAGGCATTAAAGCCCACGAGGACATATATACAATACAAGTGTTGACGAACAGTGTAGACTAGAATACAAAATTTTAACAAAAGTTGTAGTTGTATGTTTCCAACTTTTGGAGAAGATCACTTTGAGAACAATATTTCAAAAAACATACATGCAAGATAATTCTGAAACGTTTTCTTAGCATTAAACCAATCTATTTTAGACTATTATACAATATGTTCTTATCTTAGAGGTTTTTCAAACAACTTCTTTGGGTAGTATAGCTGCCTATATTTATTTTTGTCCTTGTACCGATTACTAGATGATATTTTATTAACAATTTAGAAACATAGAAATTGGTTTTTAAAATGTAGCATACATTTATCCTGATTTGTTTCGTACTATCAAATAGCATCATATAAGCATGATAGTATGTTGTTTAAAATAAGCCTTTTAGGGCTGTATTCTAAACATATACATCGATTTAACAAACAATGACAAAAGAGTAGTTATATATACACATTTACATAAATATGCCATATTACACCACTTTATCCTGCATTAAATGGTTTCTCTACATCGACCTCTTCGGATATGTCATATCAAAACAGGTAAAACGACGATTTAAATTGAGCGTTCCAAGACGGGGATCTCAGTTTGAATCATTTAAAGAGGCGTTTTCACGTTTAGGTAAATTGACACAATAGAAAAAATGTTTCAGATTCGCAAATTAGTGTTGAAGTTATAATATTTGTGAAGAAACAGCAATACTAAACATTTATCATGTTCTAATATACCCATATATGCATCTGTTTACAATTTAAAAACCCGAAAAATATAAAGCGTTGCAACGCGAAACGATTGAATAATTTGGAGATTTCTGTTTGTGTCGTTATATTTTGCGACACTACGGCGTTTGCTTATACAGAGTATAAAATTCAGCACTCAAGGTATGAGCGCGGCTGGTCGACTGGTTTAAGCAGTAGGCTTATACTCCAATGGTCAGTTGTTCGAGCCCAGTTGAGGGTTACTTTTTTCTTTTTTATGCCCCCGGATCGATAGATCGGGGGTATATTGTTTTAGTCCTGTCTGTCTGTCATTCTGTCCAAAACTTTAACCTTGGTTAACGTTTGATAACTTTTGCAATATTGAACATACCAACTTGATATTTACCATGCATGTGAATCTCATGGAGCTGATCATTTTGAGTGGTGAAAAGTCAAGGTCAAGGTCATCCTTCAAGGTCAATGGTCAAATATCATTGTAATTGTCTTTCCTAAAACTTTAATCTTTGTTAAAGTTTTATCATAACTTTTTTAATATTGAACACAGCAACTTCATATTTGGCTTGCATGTGTATCTCGTGGACCTGCACATTTTAAGTGGTGAAAGGTCAAGGTCATCATTCAAGGTCAAAGGTAAACAAAAAACGGCGCATTAGGGGGCATTGTGTTTCTGACAAATACATCTCTTGTTCATTTTTATTCTTTATCTTTTTTAAGTGGAGAGTTTTACATCAAACGCTTACATCATCAATATAAAGCATTTCATGACAAACTTCAATACATGCCACAATCTGTAAAAAGGCCCCTTTAATATTTACGGTTGGTGTTCTGTAGCGGAATAGAGAAAGAATTTATCTACCGATAAGAGTGTCAGGAGTTTACTTTATCATATATTGACTGGATAGAGACAGAGATAATGGGCAGCAAATATTAACTATATTTACATCTGATACCATGCCCTTTTAAAACGGCTTGCGTGATATTTCTAAAATGATCCTATCTATCAGTTATGCGTGACTTATAGGGGGTACTAAGTTGATGAGCCATTACAAAGAACTTGTATTTCTACTGAAGGAAACGTATTGAAGCATATGCCTAATACCAATGCCATTGTTAATAAAAAGTAATTAATCATTTGTTCCCAAGTGGACATGTTGAATCCTTAAAATATTAATAAATCAATTAGAGGGTCAAGCCATATGAACACGATTGGTTGTGCGTTTTTTATATTAATTTATTGTATTTAACGGTGTTCTACGTTCCATGTCCAACTACTGCATCATGTTTGATTATATTTCATTAAAAATGATATATAATATTTGCGCAAATTGTTTTTGAGATCTGCGAAGGACATATTTTATTTCCAAAAGATGTGAAAAGTAATACAAAGCTGTATAAATAACAGACACATGTCAGCGGTTAGAATAAATTTAATTGTATATGAATTTTTAATATACTGTACGTTTTAAACAATAGCTTTGCACTTTTCCGTAAAAATAAACTTGTTTAATACTAGTTGGTAATTACTATTATCTGAAAATGGGTTTTTATAAGTTTTTTTTAAAGATCAGTTGTGTTTTATGCGTGAACACTTTCATTACTTGAGTCTGAAGAAGATATTAAATTAGATTAGTTAGTAATGTTATGACATGCTATGCATTGTTTTCTATGTAATATAACCATGGCAAATATTTTTGTATTAAATATGTGTATGCCGCAGGCTCGCTTAATGATTAATAAAATATGGTATGAAACGGCAACTCGTATCATATTCTATATATTTGCAGTTAATTGCCATTTGCCTGTAACTGAATGTGATGTTTGCTACCGAAGCGAATCACCATTTACATCATTGTTGTGTACAAAATTACTGCCTATAACTTAAAATTCATCTGTAAGTAGACATTCTATATTCTAGTAAGGCAGAAGTTTTAGTTGCAGATAATGCTACCAATAGTGTTGAGGAGTATACTGCAGATAATGCTACCAATAGTGTTGAGTATACTGCAGATAATGCTACCAATAGTGTTGAGTATACTGCAGATAATGCTACCAATAGTGTTGAGTATACTGCAGATAATGCTACCAATAGTGTTGAGGAGTATACTGCAGATAATGCTACCAATAGTGTTGAGGAGTATACTGCAGATTATGCTACCAATAGTGTTGAGTATACTGCAGATAATGCTACCAATAGTGTTGAGTAGTATACTGCAGATAATGCTACCAATAGTGTTGAGGAGTATACTGCAGATAATGCTACCAATAGTGTTGAGGAGTATACTGCAGATAATGCTACCAATAGTGTTGAGGAGTATACTGCAGATAATGCTACCAATAGTGTTGAGGAGTATACTGCAGATAATGCTACTAATAGTGTTGAGGAGAATACTGCAGATAATACAACCAATAGTGTTGAGTATACTGCATATAATGCAACCAATAGTGTTGAGTATACTGCAGATAATGCAACCAATAGTGTTGAGTATACTGCAGATAATGCTACCAATAGTGTTGAGTATACTGCAGATAATGCTACCAATAGTGTTGAGTATACTGCAGATAATGCTACCAATAGTGTTGAGGAGTATACTGCAGATAATGCTACCAATAGTGTTGAGGAGTATACTGCAGATAATGCTACCAATAGTTTTGAGGAGGATACATTTTGCGGCTATGGTTTCAAGCTTCAGTAGATGAAAACAAATGGATTCATGCATGCAGAAATGCTTCATTCCGAGTAGAGGAGCTTTATTAAAAATATATGATAAACTACAGGAGAGACATTAATTTTGCTGTCCACTACTCATGTATCCATTGATTTGATGTTAAATGTCGTATTGTATGTATAATATTGTATCATATAGGCACATGGTCATTACAGTAGCCTTAAAGAAAAGACTAGCGGACTAAATATTTCTCATTGAAATGTTGCTTCAGTCTTACAATTCCTATATACTGAAAAACTTAATAAATATTTGGTCTGAAATTGAGGGCTAGAGAGATAACATAACATTATTAACATAATATATATGCTTTGATTTATCGACGCAATGCTGCTTTTTTGCTGTGCGTAAGAGGGAGTAGTTTTCTTCACATGAAATATTGTCGTTTATTTGGAAAAAAAAGCAAGATGAATGCCATTTTTGGTAAATATTTATTGAATAGTAAATTTATGGTACGAGTGCAATTGAATTGAAATAATTTGTTTTCAAGAATTCATGTGAAGTTTTATCATATATAAAGTGATCTCGATAACATAGTCTTTTTTGGAAGTCAAATAATCTTTTTGTCTACTCAAGATGGTTTAATGTGTAATGGATCGGCGTGTTTTGAAATAACTATGACAAAGGACCATCTTATAAAAATGGGTTGTTTTAGCTATGGTAGCCTGCCGTTGTGTGCAGTAACGCGGAAACATGGGAACATGCATAGAAGAGGCCTTACCAAGAACACGTGTATACAAGTTCATGATGATTGACCACGAATAAAAAAAAATACGGTGTAAAAAAACAAAACTTAAACGCAAAGTCAATTTTCAGTTCAAGCGGTCATTTTGTGCAATGGAGCGGAACCTTTTTAATAATCTTGGCAGAAGAGCACCAAATGAACAATTATGTAATATTACAAACGGGCCTTTTCACAGATTTTTACATGTTTTGACGTTTGTCATTAAATGCTTTATATCGATAATTGTAAACATTGGAAATAAGAAGCTCCAGTGAAAGATCGACAATAAAATCTAAAAAAAGAAAATAAAGTTTCCCACAACTGGTTTCGAAATACTGACCCCTGGAGTAAAAGTCTAAACCATTTAGACCACTCGGCCATCCGCGCTCACACAATGTCGAAAGTATTTTATGCTTTATATAAGCAATCCGCATAGTTTCACAAAATATAACGACAACAACAGAACTCTCCAAATTTTTCAATCGTTTCGCGTTGCAACGCTTGATAAATTTCAGGTTTTTAAATCGTCGAAAGATGCATAAAATGGATATTTTAGAGCATGGTTAATGTTCAGTATTACTTTTTCCTCACAAATATCATAACTAAAACGAAAATTTGCGAATCTGAAACTACTTTTTGTAATGTGGTCAATTTTTTAAAACGTGAAAAAGCCCCTTTAACAATTTGTTAGACAAAAGGTGTTTTGAAATATGGATTTTTTAGAAATGGCGACTTTATTGTGCAGTGAAACGACACTAAGTATAAACGTTTGGTATAGAACCATTGTCATGTCAATTTTATCGCCGGCGATCCTTGCTACTTACATTTATGATGTTGTGAGAGAAATAATTGACATGAGCATGTTTTTTGCATACGATAATTTATCGTTAGTCATATTTGCTACGTCCATCAACGATGCTGTAAGCCAACTAAATGACATCGACATTGGTTTTTGTATAGCGGGCACTTCCATATCTATCCTTCTGTACGGTTTAAGTTCTTGTAGCCACATTGTATAGTGTAGTGGAGCACGATGAACAGTTTTGTAAAAGGACCTATTTAATAATACGTTTTCTTTCAGGTTGGCCGAAAATTTAAAACAATTTGTCAGGAGCACGTAAATTGAACGCGAATCGTTAAGGATGGCGTACCGCCCGCCCGATTGTTGCAAATTTATCTATAATGTAAATTTTTCTTTGAAAAAATCCACTTAACAATTACTATAATTTGGGTCACCGCGTTAGAATGGTAAAAGCAAAAAATGGTGATTTAAACCGTTTAAAAGGTAATTGAACAAACACGCTTAGTCTGAAAATAATCACAAGACATTGATTTGCAACCATATACTATAGTATAGTATATCTCAAAATATTGCAATTCAAATTAGCAGCCGTAAATGCAAATGTTAATTTTCTTATAACTAAATTGTTAATTATTTTACCATAGCAACTCAATTGCAAATAATTGAAGCTCGATGAAATTAAATAAATAGTCATATCTCATTAATCATCCCTTATTTGAAAATAGTCCAAGACTTCGCATCATATCGTTTAAATAACAGATCATATTCTCAAGAAAACGCCGTTAATGGACAATTATCAAGATTGTGGATTTATTGTAACATTCCAGATCGAAGGAATAAAAAAGTTATTTAAGCAATGAAAATGTCACACAGTGGTTATACGCTTCCGTATAAAGTCAAATGACATTTATATTTTATCTTCAGCGTTGCATTTTGTTAGGAAAGAAATCCTGAATTGATGACACAAGATAACTTATAACTCCCATGAAAGATATTCATAACAAGGGTCCGCTCATCAGTGACATCGATGCAATAGTTTAGTTTTAGAGACTCACCGGTGAGGATTACCACCAAATATGCAGGATGCGTAAATATCCCTCGAAATGGTGTATATCATACGAAATATAATAGGCTAGTAAATTTACAACTATACCTCGAACTAATTGCAAAAGAAATAATATTGATATAAAACGATAACTTACATATGTGTTATGAACTAAAAAAAGTTGCAGCTTTAGAACGTTTGACTAAAGGAGATATTAGCCTAGATATTTTTTCTGAAAATCGGGTAAAAGTCAAATAATTTATGGCACTTATTTTACACCATACAAGGTAGTCTTCGATCTCCGATACAGCTTTTACGCGCCACAAATGTAAACTTAACCTGAGAGCGAATCTTGCGAGACATTTTTTTGACAATTTTACACAAAGATTTGCCCAAAAAGGACAAGTAATATTCCGACACGTTTTCCATTTATTTAACACTATCGTACATGCTTTATCAAATGTAGATCTATATGCTCTAAAATCGCACTTAAAGGGGCCGTCCAACAGATAACGCGTCGTATCGACGCGATTCGATATTTTGGGAAACTACGAGGATTGCTTATATAGCTAAACAATACATCCGTTCCGAACGTGAGCGTGGATGGTCGAGTGGTCTGGGCGGGAGGCTTTTTACTCCAGGACTCCAGGGGTCAGTGGTTAGAACGCTGTTGAGGGTTACTTTTTTTCTTTTCTTAAAATTGTATTCTTGTTTTTTTTTACTGGGAGATTTATAGTTCAAATGTTTAAATGTATCAATATAAAGCATTTAAAGCATTTAATGACAAGCTTCGATACAAGCCAAAATCTGTTGGACGGCCCCTTTAAACGTTCAATGTCATTGACCTTTTTTGAGGGTATTGATTTTATAACAAATAGTAAATATAGATATAAACCCATTTTTATGATTTTGCTTGAATACACCATTCAATGACAAATGTGTAGTATTTAAAATAAGTACAATCCGAAGTAAACTGTATTTTATTACAGAAAATAAGTTTGGTTAAAGTTATGACGCCACACAGGGAAAAAACAAACGTACGGAAGATTGGTTGCACCATTATTTCATAAAATGACGATATTTTTTAAACGGTCTTTACTTTATTTGCTTGATTTTTTGTCTATTTGTTTTAATTTAACAGGCAGATGCCATTCCTGTTTCGTGTATGTTTTCATTGTTGTTGAAATCATGGATTTCCAAATCAAAGGAAAACAAGTGAGTTTTTTAAAAACTTTTTTGGTGGTTTAAATTAGTTTAACCCTGCGATAATTGTATATGACGAGTACAATTCATAATTTGAAAATATTTTGTAAATATGAGGCACTTAGCCTAGGAACAAGTATGGCAATATGATAGAATTGGGTATTATCAGAAATGTCTCCTTTGAAGAACCAAAACTATTGCTGTCACTTAAAGAATTTCACTGAAAATTCGAATCCGTGTAAACATGTTACTATCTATCTACAACGTTCTTTAGGATGAATCAACACAAATACATATTTTACATTTCAGATGGAGTCTCCAAATCGCGCTATTTGTAACTTGTGTTTGGATGGATCGCCAACGACAAAACGTGCAGCAAAAGGAGCTTCAGCATTGTGAACTCAGCATTTTGAAGAAGAATAGACAACACTGTTAATGTACGTGAAGAACGGATAGTTCATACGGAGTGCCGTAGACAATTAATTCATACCCGAAATGTTTAACAAGAAGATCAAAACAATAACTCGACCTCTGCGTCAACACGGTCCTCCTATTTATTTGATTTTAATAAATAATATCCTTTTATGGGAAAGATGCGAAAATAAACAAAACAAGCATCGATGTTTATGCTTTTCGCACTAAAGACTTTCAAATTGAAATAAAGGACAAGGGACAAAATTGTAACAAAACCAGGTATTTATTGTGAAAAAAAAATCTGATAAAGGGAGAAAACTCAAACTGAACTTTTGAAATGAACAAACAAAATTAACCCCCTTTGTAAGTTCGTTTAAAAAAAATAATATTTTTAGTCGTGGCGACCTTGACATTGGAGATATTGACGTGATTCTTTCGTGCGACACACCGTCCCATGATGGTGAACAAATGTGCCAAATGATTTTAAAATCTCACAATGAATGACATAGTTATGGCCAGGACAAGCTCATTTATGGCCATTTTTGACCTTTGAACTCAAAGTGTGACCTTGGCCTTGGAGATATCGACGTAATTATTTCGCGCGACACACCGTCCAATGATGGTGAATAAATGTGCCAAATGATTTTAAAATCTGACAATGAACGACATAGTTATGGCCCGGACAAGCTTGTTCCGCCCGCCCGCCAGCCCGCCAGCCCGCCAGCCCGCCCGCATTCGCCAATCTAATAACCAGTTTTTTCCTTCGGAAAACCTGGTTAAAAAAGGTGCTGAGAAAGATGATGACTGGTCATTGGAATTACTCCAAAGAATTGCATCAGTGATGAACTTACCAGCAGCTGATGCAGTGTATCATCACAGTGATGAACTTACCAGAAGCTGATGCAGTGTATCATCACAGTGATGAACTTACCAGAAGCTGATGCAGTGTATCATCACAGTGATGAACTTACCAGCAGCTGATGCAGTGTATCATCACAGTGATGAACTTACCAGAAGCTGATGCAGTGTATCATCACAGTGATGAACTTACCAGAAGCTGATGCAGTGTATCATCACAGTGATGAACTTACCAGCAGCTGATGCAGTGTATCATCACAGTGATGAACTTACCAGCAGCTGATGCAGTGTATCATCATTACTCTAATGTAAATTTCATAACTAAGGGCGCCAAACCAAAACGGGTTGGAGATTGCAAGGCAAGGCCAAGCAAAAGGTTTTCAGGTAGACCAGACAGTATATATACGGTTGATGCTTTTAAAACATTTTTTTCGTTTATAAATGAAAATGTGAAATGTGTATATTATCCCTCGGTGATCTTGTTAGCATTATGGGAGAGCAATGTGGAGAAGGAACATATTCAAGTAAACATCTAAAGGAGAAATAAATTGACAATTTTGAGGAAATGCTATCAATAAATACTATAAGTATAACAGGAAAAGAGGACATTTCTACACTTAAACAAACTGCAGCTTAAATTCTATATGAATCAAGAAAATCAGAGATGGCATTGATCTAGGTCAACCAAACAAGAATTTTTATCCCACATTTTCAGCTATTGCTTCTTCTTGAGAAAACAATAATTTTGTTCCGGAGCATCTCCGCCTATTTGTTACTACTATTTAATGTGGAAAAAAGTTTAGATTAAGGTGTCTTCAATTGGAAAAGCTGTTATTCAGACATGTAGACTAATAAACAATTACAATACCTTTGCAATTAGGATTAGCAGTTCAACTGCAACATCTTTTCGCTTTACGGTACTTGGTCGACCTATTGTACAATTTAAGATTTTGTGCATCATACTTTGAAGTCAAAATTAAAAAGGCTAGTAAGAATCGACATAAAATATACACAGAAGTCAATGCTTGCTGATACTATTTGAAAATAGGGCGATTGTTCCAAAACAAAAGAGCCATCAGATGATCCCAAAGTGTCGTATGTTTTAGACAGCGACTCGCTTCTGCAAAAGATGCATTGGTCTAAAAATAGTACGTTCACGTCGATATGCGAGAAACCAATATGCCAGTATGGTTTTCGATGGGTATTCTAACGGACCAGCAACAAAGGACGTAACACACCATCGTCGAAGTACAGGCACGATTGACACCGATGTGAACTTTTCATACAACACAACATTTAGATCGAATATGGAACCCTTTCTAAACATATTTGATGCCAAACAAGCTTTTATTAATTACTTGGCAAATATTTGATAGAAAGAATGAAAATATTAGATATGCACCTGCGGTTGCTGACAGGCTTATCGTTTAAACCGCTGTAGAGTAAGCTGACGAAATAGATTTTTTGTAATAAGCGATGATACCGACCTTCTCATGCTGTTATCAGGTCAGTAATAATTCAAAAGTCAGACAATTAGTAGTAGTAGTAGTAGTAGTAGTAGTAGCAGCAGCAGCAGCAGTAGTAGTAGTAGTAGTAGTAGAAGTAGCAGTAACATCAGCAACAACAACAACAGCAGCAGTAGTAGTAGTAGTAGTAGTAATAGTAGTACTTATAGTAGTATGTTATGTTATGTCAGAGCCTTGCCTGCTTTGACCAGCTATATATATGCGTACAGAATATTTACACATAAAACGCAAAATTTGAGTGGCTGACTAACTCGGGATCTCGAGATAGCGAAAATTCTCTCCTCTTTTGTTTAATGCACTCTGCCTTTATTTACTGCACCGCTCTTTTTTTAATTGCACTCCGCTTTTATTTAGTTTTGCACTCCTCTTTTTTTCTATCTCGTGGCCACGACATAGCTAACTCGTGGCCACGAGATAGAAAAAAGAGGAGAGCAATTTAAAAAAAGAGAATTGAATGTCCCCCTATGCCACCGTAGTAAAGTGATAATATTATATATATTTTTATTCGTGCAAGCGATAGTTAAAACGTTAGTTTTCTTACTTTTTTAGAAAAAATAGCTTCCGGTATTTCAAGCAAACGCAAACCATGTATATATTGAGCTGTTAATGTGATTACAACAACATTATTAGCGAACATAATCGTAAAAGATAAATAAAGTTTATTATTCATCTTTTATCAGATGGGTATGTTCATGTTAAATACCTTTGATTAGTATACTCGAGCATCATACTCACGCATATATCTAAATATATCATCGTTTATGTATAATTTCATTATATAATTAAAGTTCTGCCTACATAATTGTACCAAAGTACAAAAAATAATATCGACATACAGAAGTATATAATCAACTTAGCTAAACTATACACTATTTCTAAAATGTCCATCGATTCGTAGTAGTTGTTCAGATCTCGTCCTTTTAATCATAACTTTATTAATTCGTTTGTTGGAATCAGTCATTAAAGATTTCAAAAAGTACAGCAAAATGTATTATGAGTAATACAAATCATTATCCGCAATCGTAGTTAATGTGTATCTTTTATGAAAATTCGGTGTAATGAATTTTGTAACATTATTCATCTATAGGATTTTTGTATGAAAACAATCCAACTAAACGATTGAATTATATTGAGTCAGTTTTATATGACTCCATTTAAAAACAATATCCATCCTACAAGGTCAAACTAATACATGGAGTTTGACTATTGTAAAACAATTAAACCATTCGATATATGGTTTATATTTACTATACAGGACAGTTCATGATTTCGCTGATTGTTGATACGAATTTGTGTACATGCCGATACGGAATGGTCTAATGTGTGTATAGACTACTTAATATTTAACAATCTTGAAAGTAAATTTGTGCAACTGCATACCAAAGACGTGTAAAAAATGTTCCCTCAGTGGTCCGCTTAGTTCACATGCTATACACATGTCATGCAGGTAAGTGCCGTCGGCAAATAACCGGATGTTTGCTTTAACATTTAGGACAATATCATTAATAAAGATTAAAACAGAAGAGGCCCTAAAATTGAGCCCTGGGGTACTCCAGCGTTGATATGAGACCAATTTGATTCTGCGTTTGGGAGAACAATTTTTTGTTTGCGGTTTGTAATGTAAGATTTGAACCAGGATAAAAGACAGCCTGTTATGCCTATATTGGTAAGCTTAAACAATAATCCCGTATGCCATACACGGTCGGTCGAATGCTTTGCATATATCGCAAAATATAGCTCTGACCTGTTTTCCAGAATCGATAGTCTCGCTGAAGAAGTTAAACGTTAGCTGGTTTATTGTTGAGTCACCAAGGACAAATCCAGGTTGTAAGGGGAAGATAATCTGATGAATGTTTAGGAAGTAAAATGTATGTTTTAATAAAATTCTTTCAAATACCTTTCCAAGTGTGCGTAGTAAGGAGAATTGACGATAGTTGGCTGGGTTAGATGAGTCTCCTGATTTGAATATTGGGGTGACAAAAGCTTCTTTACATGGTTCTGGGAATACGGATGTGCGTAAGGAAGTATTGAAAATAACACTTAGTGGAACAGAGAGTTATGTTGAAAGTTCTCGCAGGATGCGGTTAACTGATTCTGGGCCAGAAGCTTTGTTTAAGGTTTAGCCCGTAGCACTGATTCAACCTCAGTTGGAGTAACCACGAGATAACTCGGTAACAACCTTTTTTCGCATAGTTCTGAATTTACACCAGTCGCGTTCAAGGTTCTTTGTTTGGATTTGCGAAACAACCGTTGACGACACGGAATCAGATTTTTATAATGGGGGCTATCCAGGGTGGTTCAATGGGGCGAATTGTTATAAGTCTGTTTGGAATATGGTTTTTCGTCGTAGATATAATGTACTCGGCTAAGTTGTTTGAATCGATATTAAGGTCGTTAGGCATATTTGCGTCCCAGTCTGTTTCAGCCATAACTTCGCGAAACGTAGATGCCCTGATCGAAATGCCATATATTGCGCTTTAATGTGCGTTTATGTTTCTTTTTAAAGTTAAGAAGACCATAGATAAGGTATTGTTTCTCTCGTTAATCTTTACAAATGTTTTCCATACATATAATAGCCCAAAGACAAAATAGGAGTGGCCTTCAACAACGGTCAATTGACAACACAAACCAACTGGCTTATCCTTATCATGCACACTATGGTCTTCAACAAACTGTCAACTGACAAATCAAAAAATACAAAAGAGAATAACAAAATAATAGCAATAATAATAACACACTTCATAAACCATACCTTTATGTTCTCAAATACTTAATGACACCGATAATCTGTCTTTCAAAGAATCTTTTACCTAACCGTCTTTAGCGAAAACACTTTCCCATTGTTACCATTTTCGAGGGGGGGGAAGTTCATAAGTTCACCACACAGTATATGTACTCTACATTTTATTTACACACTACAAGAATAAATATATACACAATGAATAAGTCTCTCATACTCCTTCTCTCTTTACATCTCAACGGTCCATTCCACTCTTCCAAGCCTCTCTCTCAACCTGGCTTTTCATACTATCCTGCCCACCCTCCCATATTTGGATGTGTGGACAGACACAGATAGGACTTAGCATTTAATTGGTATTTATTATTGCAAGTGTTGACATATTTGACAAGCAGACTCTGCGAGCACCAGAACAAACCAGTGTTGCTAATCTTTATTACAAAATGATGACCAACTGGTATCCTGTTCTGATAACAAATGCCCACCATGCCACATGGCATCAAACAGAGCAGTCTAAATTGAAATCATATACTAAAATTACAACACTCCCCTCACCTTAGCTTCTTAATTGTCCTCAATTAAACCAAATAGTTGCATACATGACAAAATAGCCAGACTCACACTCACAACATATTAAACGGAAACTGTTATCAAAACACTTTATATGAATATAATATTACATCACAAATCTACAGATACAAATAAACTATATGTATTATTAATACTTATATTAGAAACCTTCTACAAATAAGGAATTTTACTATGAGATGATGATACATTGTGATAATACATATCATCATATGAATCATCCCTTTTAAAATACTTGTACATGATTAGAAACCTCCACAACAAGGAATATTACTTGTAAATTACTACATGACATGGCATTAAACATCCATATACATTGACTTGTATTGCAAATAACTTCTCAATAAAAATTACACAGATCTATCCATCAATATAATGAATCATTAAAAGTATTGTCCTTTTAATTAACAAGAAACACATTCAAAGAAATATTATTCTTCAACAACTTTATCTCCAACATCATGCATTACTAGTATATCTAAAACATCGTAACAGTTTGATTATATAAAAGCAAGAATATACATTCTTAGTCATATGCAAAGTAAACACTCTGTTTAATAAGCACATCTACAAAATCTTCTTTTATTGTCCAACTTATTACTTGAAAGTCTTAATATTTAGTTGCACATATTCACACATATTACTATCAAACAAGTCCTAAAATGCATCCGCGTTAAGTGCCTAACACTTATTACTTAAAACTAACATTAATAAATGTATAATATAGGCACAACACATTTTTAATGTTCATAAAAATTATAAATAGCAGTCGTCCTGCTAGTCGTCCTGTGCGCCTTATTATTAAATGAACATATGGTTATAGTATCAACAATTCTATATGAAAATATGACGCAATGTTTGATTCTGAAAAAGAATAAATCCAAGTGTACACGGTTTTAAATCCAGAGAAATTTTTAATCACTTCGTAAAAACTCATTTAATCCAACAAATTAGCACAAAATATATACCAAAGTAATTGGTTTGGAATTATATACATTAAATTAAACACTATAAAAGCGCACACAGTGACACTACATTTTCTATTGTTACAGTGGAGACACACACATGTAGAATGATCTTGTCGGCTAACAGATTCTATTTCTGAATTTAAGTCGACATTTTCTTTCAACAATTTATTGGGGTCAAATTCTTGTAAAAATCCCAGTGTAGCACCTTTAACCAGCGTAACATTACTGGAAGAAGTATTCAGCAGTCTAATTGGTATTTGGTGGCTTTTAACTGTCCTTGGGGAGCTTAAAGTGTGCCCTAATGATATCCCATTTGTTGGCTGTTTATTTGACGAAGGGCATAGAATCCCAAGAGTTGAATTAATTGATCCAAGATTTTTTGTCTGTCCATGTATGATACACTCCGAATTGGCTGGAATTTTTACCTTGGCTCGTGATGTGACCCTAACTGCCCTGAGAGGTATTTTCTCAACAAATGTTGCACACCTCTTCCCATTCAAACGTAATCCATTGTGAGCACTTAATTGATAATCAAAGTCATACAGAAAATCCATACCAATAAGTCCGTCTTCACGAATTGGTGCAACAAACACAGTATATTCAAACCACTGTCCACATGATTTAAACTATATTTGATAAGGTCCTTCTCATACATTTGGTGTAATTTTCTGTGATAGTCTTTTACATTTTGCAGTATTAATGCACAACCTAAAGTCCCCATTTAGCCATCAATTTCGAACACTAGGTGAATAACCAGAAACAGTATCTCTTGGAGGTCTTCGGCTGTCAGATTTAAGCCACTTCAAAACAACGCCAATATCTGGATCCTGCTGTTGAAGTCTGGTCATTCTCTCCGATGAACAGAAGACTTTGCTGAATTTGACAAGACTTTTTACAGAAGATGACATTTCACCTAATGCAGTCTTTCCGTCTTTATTCGGCATTTCATAGTTTCTGTCATCCGCCTTCGAACTGTAATCTGCATCAGAGTTTTCAGAATGTTCACGGAAGCGCAGTCGGAATATCCGGTAGCGACGATATTTCCTAATTCTGAGTAACCCACGATACATGAAACGAACACAGTTCAACAACTTCACCACCTGAAGCTGTAGCAGCAAGAAAATCCAACCCCAGAATCCGGATTCCTAAAGTTTTACTCTGGAAACTCTTGCTTTCGATGACCCCGAGATTTGCACAATCCTTTTTGCAAATAAAGGTACCGCGTCATCAAACTGAGAGAAATCTGACCACTGCTTATGTTTCCTCAAACATGTGTTACATCCCTTACATGATGGCTCCTCTAGCGTTAGATGTCCTTCATAACACTCACATACTTCTGGTTCACTTGGTATTCGACTGAGGCTGTCCACATTAACATGTTTTCGGCCACTTCGGTGTTGTAACCGAAAATCATACTGCAATAACACTTCCAACCAGAGGGGATTGTTGTCACAATCACACTACTGAAGACATTTCCATCGATCCCTAAACTTTCTGTGATCATTCCGATCAGAATCCAGTCCAAACATGTCCACAGGTTCTACTAACCAGCTAGCAGCTAAATTATTCTTTTCCACGG